>NW_021632110.1:0-34601 GCF_004799145.2 Neltuma alba | reverse complement strand
TATGGGGGATGAGATTTCAATGAAATCACAGTAACAAGATCAATCAACCAAAACATCACCATTGTATATTATAAAGCACTTTAACATTAGCTATTATAGGAGAACTAATCTTTTTATAATAGTGAGAGAGCAGCCTTCTTATCGTTCGCTTAGAGGTTTTCGCTCAAAAATTTATCCAAGCTATGCAGTAATGCAAACTCGGGGTCGTTCTCTTTGGAGCCTTAGTTAGATATAGGTTTAAACTAATGCTAGGCAGAGTAATGAAAAGGGGTTTTTGGGTTTTAACAATTAATGAAATGCCAAAACTAAATGCAATTAATTCAAATCTAAGTTACTATGTTTTTGGATTTTTCTAAGATAATAGTAATGTAGTGAAGTTAATGATATGTAATCTCTTGAATACAGCTTTGAAGCAATCATAGTTCAAAATAATTTTGGGAGTAGAAATCACTAAGTTTTCTAAATGAAAACCTTAAAGAACTCTTTAAGTCTAGGATCTTAATCAATGGCACCCATTTCATAAGATCCTATTAAGCTCACTTAGTGTGTGTATTAAGATTAATTAATGCACTTGGTTAAATGCAAGCCTAGATCAACTCAACAATCACACAATACCATGCAAGACAGAGAGTATCAAAAGAATTGCATAGAAACATATATGTAACCACATATATTGAAGCTCAAATTCAACATTAACTAATCCAATACACAAAATAATCATCCAGAATTGATTACAACCATAATCAAAATAGTTCAGCCCAAATTTACATATCCTAAGACCTAGAAATTCATAAATAAAGAACTAGAACTTGTAGATGAAGCTAACTCCCCTTTGAAGCTCTTGGAACTCATGCTTCTTCCACCATATTCAAGAGTTGAGAAGCTTAGCTCGTCATAACTCTTGAATCAACTCCAACTAGGTATTGTTCTTCAGCCATGGCAGCAGCAGATGGAAGAAATGGAAATGGAATTAGGGTTTCTGAGGTGGAGATGAGAGAAGAAGATGAAAGAGACGTAGGTGGAGGCTGAATATCAGATTCCCTCCTCTCATCATACCCAAAATAGGGTTCTAAGCCGAAACTTACGTGCATGGGTCGGTTTCTGGGGATGGGTAGGTTAAAATTTCCCGAAATGGTCGGGTCTGAGAATTGCTGCTACGAGAGGTTCACCGCGGCGAAACATGGCAGAGAGCCTTGCTTCAACAGATGATTTTCGCCGCGGTGAAGGAAGACGTTTGCCGCGGCGAACTTAGGCAGAGGGTCCTTTCCTGCTTCTTTTTGCCTTGAGTTCTTCAATTCGGACCCCAATCTTTAGTGTCCTACAATAAAAAAGCAACAAATTGAAGTATCAATTGTCCTAGAAATCAATTGAATCCAATTAACAACCAATTATGACAATTAATCCTCAAATGACACTAACTTAAAGTAAGGACTCTAACTCTAAATTAAGCACAATTATCATTAAAAAGGGCCAGAAAGTGTCACAAAATCATGGATAATGAGATGAAAAGATAATAATATCTTGAGCTCAATCAAATAGGCAACGTCAACATGCAATAGCCAAGGCAACAAAATGCAAGGAGCAATCATGTCACAAACATCATAGTTCAACCATATAATAGCAAGCATTCATGCCATAAATAACAATGCAAAGTTAACATCAGTGGCTAATTAAATCCCACTACATTAATCCAAAAGCTTCTATGATTCTTTGATCTTCTTCCTCTTCTCCACAATTAATAAACCCTAACATCAAAACCATGAAAGGGGCAGCAACATTACCAACCAAATCATATCAAAAATCAATAACAAAACTCAATTAAACCCTTGCCTTTTAAAGCTTTAACCTTTGATCTTTAATTTTTGAGCTTTGTTTCCTTAAGCCTTCAAAATTCTTTCTTAGTTCATTCCTACATGATTTTTCATGTAGAATCCAAATATGTACTTGGATTTAAGGAAAGAAAATTCCTTCTTCCAATTTTAGCTTGGCCAAACCAAAAGGGTTCATTATCCAAAAATTACAACTTGGATTCTCGCTTCCAACACTTGTTCTTTAGGTTATCCTACACCATTTTCCATTTTAAATGAAATGTCCTGCCTTTAACCCCTTAGAGTACACATTCGTAAGCGTTATGGTTCAAGTAGATCACGACATAAGCTCGTGGATTTAAAATTTCAACATAATTACTCGGGTTACTATTCACTATTTAAGTTCCAGATTACAGGTCAAACTTCAAAAATTCATAACTAATTCCATAAAAATCGTATTAAGGTATTCTAAAATTCTACGTAAAGATCTTTGAAAGCTCTTTAAGGAAAAAACATCCAATTGGACTTATCCTTGCCCAATTTGTACAGTTTAATCAATAAAGATTACTATTCATTTGGTAAAATCTGGAACTTCCAGATTCTGTGCCTCAACTTTGGAAAATTCGTATCTCCTTATGTCCATGTCGAATTGAGGTGATCTACCTCTCATTTTAAAGCTTGGGATGTCTAAATAAGTCTGCGAAAGCTCATGGCTTAACTCATTCATTTGATAGGTCAAACTGGAGCTACAAAATCACTGCTCCAGGACCTACGTTTTATCTCTTTAACATCTCTTTACTTTAATTCTTTTTATTTCTTTGGCATACATAACATGGGCTTACTCTTTCCCATTCATTCTCATACATTTTAATACATGCCATAAGCATTATAATTAAATACATGGTGTAAAACTCTAACCTCAAAACATTATAAACTCGTCATAAAATTACTACTATGGTAGAAAAGGAAAGCTATTACAATAACTACCATAGTAGAAAGAAATTTGCGTAATTTTAGAAATTAACATTCAAACTCGAGTCAAACCCAAACTCCGTTGCATGCAACTAAATCGTTCAATAACATCCACTAGGCCTTCGAGCCTCCGGCCCGGGTAACAAAAGACATCAACATCAGCCCATCCAAATGGTTTCCCGTAAAGTAAATCAAAGTTCCATAAGACACTAGAAATGGCCTCTGGCCAACCAAAAAAGAAGAGATAACACTTCCTCCAGTTTACAATAAACCAACAATCAAAATATTTCCAGAGGACCCAAAATGTGGCAATATACAACTAGCCATACATATACAAAGGCTAGAGGCTTAAAGCTAACCAAGCTCAAGCCTCTGCATCTCTTCCCGATGGCACACGCCTAGAACCTTCACTTGAAAACATTGTAAACCATGAGGTGAGACAAACGTCCCAGTAACCACCTTTCCAATTCAAGGTACAATAAATAATATTATACACGATAGCCACAACAAATCATGCAAGTGCAATAATGCAATCCCATCAACCATATCCCTCACTTTAGGGGATTTTCAAGAGCCGAACCCGGCCTATCCCTCACTATGGGGGATGTAAGGAGTCATAAAGGCCTATCTCTCACTCTGGGGGACATAATGAGCCAAAAGGCCTATCCTTCACTATGGGGGACGTAAAGAGCCAACCATCATGCATTAATGGAGGCCTTACCACGTGTGGTAGTAACAACCAATCTCTCACCAATTCCCAATTCATGCATCATGCTCAAACCGTAATCAAAGAGTAAATGATCATTTCATGATTAACTTCTTTCAGTGACATATCTTTCACAAGTTCAGGATTCATTCAATATCAATTGAAACCCCATAAGATGGTTTTCCTTTGATATACAACATACAAATTTGAACACAATTTGTTACTCGGAGCACAAAACATAAATCCACTCACAATACCACAAAATCATGTACAAAGGATTGGAAAGTGGTTACCTCTTGCCTGAGCAAGGAATAACAAACCATCACGATGTCCTGTGTACTAAAGACTCAAAATAGCTCTACACAAGCAGACAAACACACAACCACCACGTATTAGCTTTCAAACTAATAATGTGGCCCAAAACAACACTTGGGGACACAAAATTCCTAGCTCCAACCAAAACTCTACCCAATTCAAAAGGGTATAACCATCAAGGCAACATTCCCAAGGTCATGAAAATCCATTAAAACCTTAATCCCTTTCCAAACATCAATTAAAATTCATAACCTCAAGGACCCACTATAGGAATTTTAACACCCAAACATCCCATTTGAACAATCGAAGTCTTAACAACATTCTAAACCGATTAAGCATCCAATTTAACCCTCCTTAACATAACCCAATTCATAAAACTCAAAATCAACCTCTACATTATCATCCTCAATCACAAACCTCCCATTTCCAAAAACCCTAACTTCAAAAACTCAAAGTTCTTCAAATCCAAGAAAACTACACCAATTAGATACTTAGACTAACCTAAAGCAATCAATTAAACTCAAAACAATCGGTCAAAACCCGCAATTCCATCATAACCTAGAAAACTCTAGGGTTTTACCATAAATCCTTAAAATTCCAAGAAAGAAAGTAGATTAGACGTTAAAATCACTTACTTGAGGCAATGGACCCTTAGAAATGCCCCCTCGAAGCCAAAAATTCAAAACCCTAGTAGAGCCTCTCTCTCTTCCTTCATATTTTCTATTTTTCGCACATTTGACCTCCCCGTGACTATATAGATTCGACCCCCTTCGTCGTGGTGAACTAATCCCGAGAGGGATTACTCGCCTGAAAACCTGACTTCGCCGCGGTGAACTCTAATATTCGCAGTGGCGAAAGCTTCTCGAGAGGAAACTCTCGCTCGCCCAAAAAACCTTCGCCACGGCATGCCCTAACTTCACCGTGGTGAGACCTTCCCGAGAGAGAAACCTCGGTCACTTGAATAACTTTGCCACGCATCCCTCTGGCTTCGCTGCGGCGAACAAACCCTTCTAAGGATTTGTTCACCTACTCCTCCAACTCACTTTAATCCCAAACCAAACACTAAGATCAAGGTTAAATCACTAATCTAACCTCAAAATTAACTAAAAAGAGGCTATTAAAACTCGATAAAAACTCAGGACGTTACACATGGCATCCTTGGCATGCATACACATAATTTACAAAATAAGAGAATTACACATTGAGCATTAACCTTATTCATTAACATCAAGAATTCTCCACTTTCTTCTCCTTGCTTCTTGTGCCATTATTGCCCATCATTGATTAACCTAAATGGTTGGTTAGGGAGGGGTGAGATTCAGGGGAATCTCAATAGCAAACAATACCATATTAACCATGCTAAATGGAGGCTAATGCACTACACACAACTTGTTTATTCTCTTGTTAATTAGTGACATATTAGCATGCTCCAAGCTAACTTCTTAATGCATGGCCATGGAGACATAATCTACTCATCATGAATTAGCAATTATAGTAGCTAAAACATGTCACAATAACATTTAAATAACATGTACACAGCAACGCACAACCATACAACATCACACAATGACAATAGGTAAGTTCATTACCTTGCACCTCAAGCTTTCCTCTTACTTTTCCTTTGACTCCCTTGACTTTCCAACCATGTGGGCATTCGGTCAACATCACCAAACATCCTCTTAGATGTTTCAAGGTCCTAAACATAGTCATAATGATCACACAATCTATTAGGACCAAGAGATTACATAATGTTCAAAACTAGCTCTCTTGAACCTCAACCCTTTCTCTTGGTTTTAGGGTTTTCTTTCTAGCTTTTAAATCTCATCATTTCCCATCCTTAAGATCCATTTCTTGTCAATTACGACCACTTTAGATGGTCTTAGATTCAAGAAGATCAAATCTAAAATTTTGCGTCACGGGTACTGTCCACACAGAAATTCCAGAATTTTTGCTCAACTTTGAAAATTCATAATTAATTCTAAAAAAATCAGAACTTAGTGGTTCTGAGTCTCACTGAAATTTCCTTAAGTTCTCTTTAAAGTAAAAATAGTTTTAGGAACCAATTCTATGCTGAACAGTACAAGAATTGTACGGAATTTGTTACTCTCCCAAAGGTTAAACACTGTCTGCAGATTTCAAACCCTAACTTTGAAAAATCACCATAAATCGTACACATATCCAAATGAGGCGTTCTACCCATGGATTTAAAGATTACAGAGTGTACTTTAATCATGCCAAATTTCAGAATCAGATACAAAGAGTAACTTATTCAAAATAGGCATCAAGGTAGATGCTATAACCATCACATACCTTGATCTTGAAGCTTGAATCTTGTTCCTTCCTCTTGGCCTTCACCTCTATGTTTCTCTCTCTAAATTTTAGCAGAGTTTTCCTCTACAATTGGGTACCAAAATGCTCTTCCAAGGTGGGGTATTTATAGACAAAACTTTGGCTTGAATGCACCAAAATGCCCTTGGTGGCTAATAGAAAGGGTAAGGGCACTTTCGGAACTTTAAGTTGACTTTTACATCATCATTGCATCATCTTCTTGCGTCATCCTTACCTCATTCTTCTAGAAGGTGCTAGGTGTCATAAAAGTGGTGGAGGAGAAGGGAGATTAGATCATAGCCATTGGATCAAACTTGTTCCCTAAGTTTCCTCCTACTTTATTTAGCCCACGTTTCTTTGACTTTCTTTATGGCCTTTCGGAGCTCAGAAAATTCTTCTGTATACTCCATAAATTCTCTTTAACTCTAGGTTATATCTATGAATTTTCTCAAGTCATAACACTTCCTTTAAGCCTTGCATAAAAATCATTTACTAAAATGCCCTTTTACCGGCATAATCGGCTTTTTAGTTTATTAAGGCCATTCCACTGGCCTTTTGGTTGCCAGACTAATTTTATAAATTAGTACAACCTTACAACCATTTGGGGCATGTTTGGATTGTTATTGGAGAAGCCAAAAGCGCCTGGGAAAGTGTGTAACTAAGGTTACTGGCTTATTTGAGTAAAATTCATTGTTTGGATGTGCTGCTTTTGTAATTGACTTATATGCAAAAGTAGCTTATTTTTGGATGTTAGGATTATGGTTTTGATGATAACAAAGTAAGATAAAAGTGGTTCAGTGTGTTGATCGATCATCTGATCGATCAAGTGTTTATCGATAAGCTGTCAGGTAAATTGACAGTGTAAACAGGTAACATAACTGATATTTTGATCGATAAGCTGTTCGATAATCCACTGATCGATAAAATGATCGATCATTGTTAACGTAGAGGTTATAGAAGTTTACTGTGAATTATTGATCACTTGATTGATAATGTAGATTAATCAAACATAAAACAAATAAGACAACCAAATCTGAGGTGTATTTATCAATCACATGATCGATAAATCAGTTATCGATAAAGACTCCGATAAATAGTAATACACTTTACTCGTTCTGCACTTTGATTTTGTCATCATTTATCGATCACATTATCGATCAACCATTTATCGATAATATGATCGAATATTGTTCGTTAACTCTCTGAATGCAGGTACTTAACTTGGCTCATTTAAGGATCTTAGGGAGTAAGTGCTACATTCACAACAACAACAAAGAAAACTTGGGTAAATTCGATCCTAAAGCTGATGAAGGTCTATTTCTTGGTTACTCTAATCCTAGTAAAGCTTATAAGGTTTTCAACAAATGTACTTTTACAATTGAGGAATCAATTCATGTTGTGTTTGCTGAAACCGAACCAATTTCAAAACCCCTAGATGATGATACTGAGATCGTTCAAAATTTTCAAAAACTGGATTTGAACAAGTCTTCAAACAAATTATCCTCAGAAACCTTTTCAGAAAATAGGAATGATCTAAATGAACCCTCTTCACAAGAAAATTTAGAGCAGCCTAAGGCTTGGAGACATAACCGAGATCATCCACTGGAACAAGTCATTGGTAAAGTCAATTAAGGGGTCAAAACCCGGAGATAAGTGTTCAATGAAGTGCGTTTCTCTGCATTCATATCTCACATTGAACCTACCAATGTTGACGAGGCACTATCTGACGAATTCTGGATAGTTGCAATGTAGGAAGAGCTTAACCAATTTGAGAGAAATCAAGTTTGGGAATTGGTACCTAGACCTAATGATCATCCGGTCATAGGCACCAAATGGGTATTCAAAAATAAGCTCGATGAGTTTGCACAAATCGTCAGAAATAAAGCCAGATTGGTTGCTAAAGGTTATAATCAAGAAGAAGGTATTGATTATGAAAAAACATATGCTCCAGTAGCCAGACTGGAAGCTGTACGAGTACTCTTAGCCTTTGGTTGCATTAAAGATTTCAAACTCTATCAAATGGATGTTAAAAGTGCATTTTTGAACGGATATATTTTAGAAGAAGTTTTTATCAAACAACCTCCTGGCTTTGAAGATTCAAACTTTCCTGATCACGTTTACAAACTGAAAAAAGCTTTGTATGGTTTAAAGCAAGCTCCTAGAGCATGGTATGAATGACTTAGCAATTTTCTGATAGAAAAAGGATTTGAATGAGGCAAAGTGGATGCCACACTTTTTATTAAAAGAAATAAGAAAGATCTTTTGATTGTTCAAATTTATGTGGACGATATTATTTTTTGTGCTACTAATAAAGATCTTTACCGAGAGTTTGCTAAGCTAATGCAGGGAGAATTCAAAATGTCAATGATGGGAGAGCTAAATTTCTTTCTGGGATTACAAATCAAGCAGAAGAAAAACGGCATATTTATATCCCAGACGAAATATTTGAAGGAGTTATTAAAGAAATATGGATTAGAAAATGCCAAAAGTGTAAAGACTCCTATGAGCTCAACCATCTCGCTAGATGCAGATGAAGACAGCAAGGACATGAATCTGACTAGATACAAAGGAATGATCGGCTCATTACTATATCTCACTGCTAGTAGACTAGATATTCAATTCAGTGTGGGAATGTGCGCAAGATATCAATCAGCTCCAAAAGAGTCACATGAAGAAGCTGTCAAGAGAATTCTCAGATATCTTGTAGGAACTCAGAATTTAGGAATCTGGTATCCAAAAAGGGGAGCAGAATATCTAATGGGATACTCAGATACAGATCATAGAGGATATAAGATAGACAGAAAAAGCACCAGTGGACAATGTCAATTTTTTGGAGGGCATCTTTGTAAGGAATTGAAAGACATGTAGCAGAAAATAACTTTAAAATTTTCCAATCCCTTGCCCGGATCTACCGATTATGTTTAAGTCAAGTAGTAAGAGGTGTTACCTGTGGTATTCGAATTGTTGGTGGCTCGGGGATTCTGACGTTCGGGATGCCTATTGATTAAGCTCAAGATATTATTATCTTTTCATTACATTATCCATGATTTTGTGGTATTTTCTGGCCCTTTTTAATGATAATTGTGCTTAATTTAGATTAAGAGTCCTTACTTTAAGTTAGTGTCTTTTTGAGGATAAAATTGTCATAATTGGTTATTAATTGTATTCAATTGATTTCTAGGACAATTGATACTTCAATTTGTTGCTTTTTATTGTAGGACACTAGAGATTGGGGCCAGAATTGAAGAACTCAAGGCACAAGAAGCAAGAGAGGATCCTCTGCCTCAGTTTGCCGCGGCACACTTCTGCTTTTGTCGTGGCGAACATCGTCTGTCGAAGCAAAGCTCTCTGCCATGGTTCACCACGGCGAACCCCTTGTATCAGTAAATTTCAGACCTGACCATTTCGGGAAATTCTGCCCTACCCACCCCTAGGAACCGACCCATACACGTAATTTTCGAGTTAGAAACCCTATTTTGGGTATGGTGAGGTCAGACCCTTATTATTCAGCCACCACCTACGTTTCTATCATCATCTTCTCTCATCTCTCCCACAAAAACCCTAATCCTCCATCTCCATCTCCTTTACCTTCCAATTTTTCCTGTATTTCTTCTTCATCCATTTTCATTTCCTTCATATCCTTACTGTTATGGCTGAAGATCTACCTTTGGTTGGAGCTGATTCCAAGGCTATGATGAGCTAAGCTTTTCAACTCTTGAAGATGGTGGAGTAGAATGAGTTCCCAAGCTTCAAAGGGGAGTTTTAGTTTTAATCTTTAGTTTCTAGCTATGTGTTTATAATTTCCTAGGTATAGGAGTTGTAAAGTCTTAGTTAGGCACTTTGATTAATTCTGTAATCAGTGGTTACTGATTATCATTTGTAATTTGGATTGATTGATGTTGAACTATGAGCTTAAATATATGTAGTTGCATATATGCTTATTATAACTCTCATTATTCTCTCCTATCTTGCATGGTTGTGTTTGGGTACTGAGTTGATTGTGTGTTACATTAAGCTAATTGCATGATCATTCCAAATTTACACATTAGGGAAGCTAAACAAAGTTTTCATTAATGAGTTCATTAATGAAGGCTTTGGACTCATTGAGTTAATGAGGTTCTTATTAAGAAAACCTAATGATTTGTGAAACTCCCAAAATTTAAGTGAACTATGGTTGCATCAAAACCAGTTTCAAGAGATTTCCTATCAATCATTTCCATTACATCATTATTATCTTAAAAACTCCAAAAACATAGTATCTTAGGTTTGTTTTCAGTGCATTCAGTTTAGGCATTTCATTTAAATGTTAAAAACCCAAAAGCCCCTTTTCATTACTTTGCATAGCATTTAATCTAACTTAGGTAATTAATTTAGGCTCCCAAGCGAGAAACGACCCGAGTTTGCATTATATTGCATAGCTTGGAATTATTTTTGAGTGAGAACCCCAAAGCGAACGACAAAAGGCTCTCTTCAAGTGGTGCCGTTACCGGGGAGCCAAGAAATTGGTTCTCTAGGTTAGCTTGTGCTAATTGATTGTCAATTGAAGTTTTGATCTTTTTGGGTAGCATCTTAGGTAGTTTAGTTGCATATTTGTTCATAGTATAGGTTTTCATCTTGCATAGCATCAAGATTTTTGGAAATACAAACAAATATACTGATTTTCTTGATTTTCAGCATGTCTCTCGTTGCATCAGTAGAGTCCAGTATCTGATAAGCGTTCTGTAACACTTTGCCGCGGCCAACTTTCTCCTTCGCCGTGGCCAACTATTTGAAAAACCAAAGGATTCCTCTCAGGATACCTTCGCCGCGGCAAACATTTGCTTTCGCCGCAGCCAACTCCCTACAATCAGATATCTGGTCACCTCTGTCAACCTTCGCCGCGGCCAACCTCTGCTTTCGCCGTGGCGAACTCTTCTGGAAAATTTTAAAACTTACACTTTTTGCTTCTTTTTCTGTGCATACATACTCATACTCACCCATATACTCTCATACTCACCCATACACTTGCATACTTATCCATACACTTGCATTCATCACATTGCATGCTTTTAGTTGACTTTGTGTGCTTGATTTAGCCCAATTATTCTATGTTATTTCATATCATTTTAAGGGTATTTATCATAGATTTTGGCTCCTTTTGATGATAATTGTGCTTAATTTAGATTAAGAGTCCTTGCTTTGAGTTAGTGTCTTTTTTAGGTTAAAATTGTCATAATTGGTTATTAATTGTATTCAGTTGATTTCTAGGACAATTGATGCTTCAAATTGTTGCTTTTTATTGTAGGACAATTGAGAATTGGAGCCAAGATCAAAGACCAAAGGATGACACAACACAAGATCAGAGTATCAGCACTAATAGAGTTCGCCGCGGCGCCAAATTGAAATCTCACCAGTAGTCTCTCGGGCAGAGTTCGCCACGGCCAACTTACAGCTTCGCCGCGGCGAAATCACAAGATTAGGCGGAGCTCGTCTCGGGCATGCTTCGCCGCGGCGAACTCTTCGTATCAGCAACGCCAGATCCGGATCAGAACGCGAAAATAGAGCTTCTAATCATATGATCCGACCTAGATGGACCCCTAAAACCCTTAGAAACCCTATTTTCGACCATACACTCCATTCCATCTCCTACAACACCTCTATTCTCCTATCCTCTTGCCTCTCCATCTTCTTCCTCATCCATTTCCTTCACCTTTTCTTTATTTCATCTCATTTCCTTCCACTCCCAGCTACCATGGCCAACGGATTCACTTCAGTTGGAGCTTTTCTTGAAGCTATGGAGGGCTAGGGTTTATCAACTCTTGAAGAATAGTGGTGTAGCATGAGTTCTTGAGCTTCAAAGGGGAGTTTAGTTTTAATCTTCAGTTTTTAGCTAGGCATTTATGATTTCCTAGGTTTAGGAATTGTAATTTCTTAGTTAGATACTTTGATTAATTCTGTAATCAGTGGTTACTGGTTATCTTTTGTATTTTGGATTGATGGATGTTGAATTATGAGCTTAAATATATGTAGTTGCATATATGCTTAATGTCTCTCTCATGATTCTCACCTATCTTGCATAGTTGTGTTGGGTATTGAGTTGATTGTGTGTTTCATTAAGCCAATTGCATTATCATTCCAATTTACACATTAGGGAAGCTAAACAAAGTTTACATTAATGAGTTCATTAATGTAAGCTTTGGACTCATTGAGTTAATGAGGTTCTTATTAAGAAAACCTAATGATTTGTGAAATTCCCAATATTTTAAGTGAACTATGATTGCTATCAAAACCATTTTCAAGAGACTTCCTATCATTCATTTCCATTCCATCATTATTATCTTAAAACATCAAAAATATAGTATCTTAGTTTTGTTTCATTGCATATAGTTTAGGCTCCATTCATTTTAATCTTAAAAACCCAAAACCCCATTTCATTGCATTGCATGACATTTAGTCTAGCTTAGGTAATTAATAAAGGCTCCCAAAAGTGAAACGACCCGAGTTTGCATTATACTGCTTAGCTTGGATTTATTTTTGATTGAGAACCCCAAGGCGAACGATAAGAAAGGCTCTCTTTCAGTGCTGCAAGTCAATTTTGTTTGCTCTTTCTCTTGTGACTTTTATCTTGCATGCCACGGAAAACAAAACTTGTGCCCTATAATCCTGAGATTGAGAGAAGACTCAGAGAGATAAGAAGAGAGAAAAGAATTGAAGGGACAAGTGAGTTGGTGATTGAGCAAGAGAATATTTCTGTGGAATCTAGCCTATCTAGTAGTGAGAGTGAGCCTATTGATCAAGAGATAATGGTTGATTTACCACCTAACCAACCTAATCCTAACCCCATTGCTAATCAAGTGAGGAATGGAGGCAATGGAGGGAATGGAGAATAAGAGAGAGTAAGAGAAAATAATGGAAACCCTAGGAGAAGAACAATTAGGGAAGCCACAACTTCTGATGTAAATTTTGACCCTTTTACTGTGGCTTGTCCAAATTTTAAAGTTAACTTTGCGATTAAAGGTTTATTGATTAACTCTCTTCCCAAATTTCATGGCTTGATAGGAGAAGACCCATACCTCCATCTGCAATCTCTTTCTATGATTTGTCAAAGTATGAAGCCTGTGGGAGCATCATTGGACCAAGTGCTATGGAAGGTTTTTTATCTATCCTTGGAAGGAAAAGCTAGGGAATGGTACATGAGCCTCCTAAGACATGTAGCTGATGCATACCACAGTTAGGGGAACTTAAGGAAGGCATTTTTAGAGAAATACTTTTCGGCTTCTTGTACTTCATCAATGAGAAAGGAGATTTATTCTACCAAGCAAGACTATGAAGAATCTCTCTATGATTACTGGAATAGATTTCAGGACCTACTTTTAAGATGCCCACATCATCAAATTCCGGATGAACAAGTGGTGCAGTACTTCTATGATGGGTTGAAGAACCAAGAGAAGGGTATATTGGATGCTGCATCGGGAGGATCTTTGATAGACTCCACTGCTGAGGAGGCTTGGGATTTGATAAAGAAGATAGCCCTGAATCATCAACAACATGGTGTGAGAGATACTAAAGGAGTGCATGAGGTGGGAGCTGCTTCGGTGCATAGTAGGAGAATGGACGTTTTAGAATCAAAAGTAGATTCTTTGGGAAGTAAAGTGACATCGTAATTGTCTTTGATCACTGCTGAATTGAAGAATATGAGTGTGCATCGCCCATCCGCTCCTATGGACATTACAGCGCCTAGTTGTGAAACATGTGGATCAGTCATGCATATTTCTAGCGTTTATCTAGACCGCTATGAGGAAGTGTCTGCAGTCTTCCAAGGCCGTCCAAATCAAAAGTGGGACCCCTACTCCAATACTTACAACGAGGGATGGAAGGCAAACCCTCGATTGGGCTAGAGGAATGATGATAGTAGACCTCCAAACAGATTTCAGAAGAGTGGAGGAGCTGGTCCATCTTCAAACCAGTTCCAAAACCAATCTCAAGCCCTAATTGTCCCACCTAAGGATGAAACTAATCAACTCCTACAAAATATAATGGCCTTAATGAAGGAAGAAAGGGCTGCTAACGCTACTCAGTTCAACTCCTTAGCTTCACTAATTCAACAAGACTCATCCAAGAATGATGTTAGATTTAGTGCTTTGGAAAAGAGGATGGAGCAATGGGAGACTAAATCTGAGAACATTAACTCCTATGTAACTCAGTTATCCAACAACATGAGTGAGCAACAAGCAAGGAGCAGTGGCGCAATCCCCTCGAACACTATTATCAATCCTGAGGGCTTGAATGCTATTACCCTTAGGAGTGGCAAGCAAGTGAAATTCAAAGAAGAGGAGGATGAAGTTATAGATGAGGAGATCTTGTGTGATGAGCTGCCACAAGTACCTTCAAAGGAGAAGCAGTCTGAAAGCTGAAAGAAGCCTTAAAAGAACATGATGGTAAGGGGATAACTGTGGAATCTGAGCCAAGCAATCATGGAGCCTCAAGCAAGGAAGGTAAGGAGGTAAACATCAATGAACTACCTTTCCCTAATGCTTATTTGAAAAATGTGAAAATGGGTAAGGAGAGGCAAGATCATGAGTTGCTTGAGACATTTAGGAAGGTAGAAGTGAATATACCCTTGCTTGACCTGATTAAAAAGATTCCTAAGTATGCTAAGGTCTTAAAAGAATTATGTACTCAAAAGAGGAGATTTAAACCTAATGAAAGAGTCCAATTACCCTCTAATGTGTCTGCTTTGTTTAAACCCTAAATTCCTGTAAAGTGTCAAGACCCTGGATCTTTCACTATCCCTTACACTATAGGAAAGGTTACTATAGGGGGAGCCTTGTTAGATCTAGGTGCAGCCATTAATGTCATGCCTAAGTCCGTATACACATCTCTAGGAGTCAAGACTCTTAAGTCTACCACTGTTGTGCTCCAACTAGCTGATAGGACTATTAGGTATCCTGAAGGCATTATTGAAGACAGTTTAGTCTAAGTTAAGGGATTGGTGTTTCCTGCTGATTTTTATGTGCTTGACATGTCTTCTGAACGTGTGAATGATACTACACTCATCCTTGGTCGACCTTTCTTAAGGACTGCTAATACCATGATTAGCATGAAAGAGGGCACCATAACTATGGAGGTGGGTGATAATAAAGTTTCTTTTAACATGTATAAAGCAATGAAACATCCGTATGAGGACTATTCACTTTTAAGTACCTATTGCACCAAAGGACCAAGATAAAACTACTTTCACATGTCCTTTTGGTACCTTTGCCTATCGTAGGATGCCTTTTGGGTTATGTAATGCTCCAGGGACTTTCCAATGTTGTATGATGGCTATATTCTGTGATTTCTTAGAGGAATGTATGGAAGTCTTTATGGATGATTTTACTGTTTATGGTGGTTCTTTTGATGATTGTCTTGCTAGTCTTGAAAAAGTTTTAAAAAGATGCATTGAAAAGAATTTGATTTTAAACTTCGAAAAGTGTCATTTTATGGTCAATGAAGGGATAGTGTTAGGACATTTGATTTCTAAAAAGGGAATTGAAGTTGATAAAGCTAAGATTGAGGTTATATCTTCTTTGCCTTATCCTGCTTGTGTTAAAGATATTAGATCATTTTTGGGTCACACGGGATTTTATAGGCGGTTTATAAAAGATTTTAGCAAGATTGCATTACCTCTCTCAAAGCTTTTACAAAAAGATGTGAAATTTGATTTTGATGATTCTTGTAGAGTTGCTTTTGATGATTTAAAGTCTAAACTCATTTCTCCTCCTATTCTTGTTGCACCTAACTGGACTTTGCCCTTTGAGATTTCATGTGACGCTTCTAATTTTGCTGTAGGAGCTATGTTAGGCTAGAGGGAGGAGAAGCTCTCAAGAGTCATTGCCTATACTTCGAAAACACTAGATGCAGCTCAAATCAACTATACAACAACAGAAAAAGAGCTATTTGCAGTTGTTTTCACTTTAGAGAAGTTTAGACCTTACTTGTTAAACTCTCATGTGACTGTTTTCACTGATCATGCAGCTGTTCGCTATCTTCTTAAGAAACCACAATCTAAGCCAAGATTGATTAGGTGGGCATTACTTCTCCAGGAATTTGACATTGAAATAAAGGATCGAGCAGGGGCAGAGAACCATGTAGCCGATCACTTAAGTAGGCTACCAGATGATACACAGGGAGTAGACTCTTCTAAACTCACCTATGATTCCTTTCTTGATTCAGTATTATGTGCCTTAGCTGTTAAAGACCCTTGGTATGTGCATATTGTTAATTATCTTATAACTGGACTCATCCCTCCTTTTATGTCTAAATTTCAGGCACAAAAACTTCAAAGCGAATTGAGACACTACATTTGGGATGCCCCTCATCTATGGCGGATATGTAGTGACCAGGTTATAAGAAAGTGTGTGCCTAGTGAAGAGTTTGAGTCTATGATTGAGCTCAAGATATTATTTTCTTTTCATCTCATTATCTATGATTTGTTATACTTTCTGGTCCTTTTTAATGATAATTGTGCTTAATTTAGATTTAGAGTTCTTACTTTAAATTAGTGTCATTTTGAGGATTAAATTGTCATAATTGGTTGTTAATTGGATTCAATTGATTTCTAGGACAATTGATACTTCAATTTGTTACTTTTTTATTGTAGGACACTAAAGATTGGGGCCAGAATTGAAGAACTCAAGGCAAAAGAAGTAGGAAAGGATCCTCTGCCTAAGTTCACCGCGGCACACATCTTACTTCGCCGCGGCGAAACTCATCTGTGAACCAAGGCTCTCTGCCATGTTTCGCCGCGGTGAACCTCTCGTAGCAGCAAATTCTCAGACCCGATCATTTCGGGAAATTTTAACCTACCCATCCCCAGAAACCGACCCATGCACGCAAGTTTCGGCTTAGAAACCCTATTTTGGGTATGATGAGATCAAACTATGGGAATTCAACCTCAACCTACGTCTCTTTCACCTTCTTCTCTCATCTCCACCTCAGAAACCCTAATCCCATTTCCATTTCTTCCATCTGCTGCTGCCATGGCTGAAGAACAATACCTAGTTGGAGTTGGTTCAAGAGTTATGACGAGCTAAGCTTCTCAACTCTTGAATATGGTGGAAGAAGCATGAGTTCCAAGAGCTTTAAAGGGGAGTTAGCTTCATCTAGAAGTTCTAGTTCTTTATTTATGAATTTCTAGGTCTAGGATTTGTAAATTTGGGCTAAACTATTTTGATTATGGTTGTAATCAATTCTGGATGATCATTTTGTGTATTGGATTAGTTAATGTTGAATTTGAGCTTCAATATATGTGGTTACATATATGTTTCTATGCAACTCTTTTGATACTCTCTGTCTTGCATGGTATTGTGTGATTGTTGAGTTGATCTGGGCTTGCATTTAACCAAGTGCATTAATTAATCTTAATACACACACTAAGTGAGCTTAATAGGATCTTATGAAATGGGTGACATTGATTAAGATCCTAGACTTAAAGAGTTCTTTAAGGTTTTTCATTTAGAAAACTTGGTGATTTCTACTCCCAAAATTATTTTGAACTATGATTGCTTCAAAGCTATATTCAAGAGATTACATATCATTAACTTCACTTCATTACTACTATCTTAGAAAAATCCAAAAACATAGTAACTTAGATTTGAATTAATTGCATTTAGTTTTGGCATTTCATTAATTGTTAAAAACACCAAAAACCCCCTTTTTCATTACTCTGCATAGCATTAGTCTAACCTAGATATCTAACTAAGGCTCCCAAAAGAGAACGACCCGAGTCTGCATTACTGCATAGCTTGGATAAATTTTTGAGCGAGAACCTCTAAGCGAACGATAAGAAAGGCTCTCTTTCAAGTGGCGCCGTTGCCGGGGAGCCAAGAAATTGGTTCTCTAGGTTAGCTTGTGCTATTTGATTGTCAATTGAAGTTTTGATCTTTATGGGTAGCATTTAGGGTAGTTTAGTTGCATATTTGTTCATAGTATAGGTTTTCATCTTGCATAGCATCAAAATTTTTGGAAATACAAACAAATATACTGATTTTCTTGATTTTCAGCATCTCTCACGTTGCATCAGTGAAGTCCAGTGTCTGATAAGCATTCTGTCAACTTTCGCCGCGGCCAACTTTTGAATTACTGAGGGAATCCTCTCGGGATACCTTCGTCACGGCCAACCTGTTCTTTCACCGCGGCCAAATCTTTGAAAAACCGAAGGATTTCTCTCGGGATACTTTCGCTGCGGCCAACCTCTGTTTTCGCCGCGGCCAACTCCCTGTAATCAGATATCTGGTCTCCTCTGCCAACATTCGCCACGGCCAACCTGGTACTTTGCTGCGGCCAACATTTCTGGAAGTTTTAAAACTTACACTTTGCTTCTTTATCTGTGCATACATACTCATACCCACCCATACATACTCATACTCATCCGTACACTTGCATACTTAACCGTACACTTGCATACTTAACCATACACTTGCATTCATCACATTGCATGCTTTTAGTTGACTTTGTGTGCTGCAAGTCAATTTTGTTTGCTCTTTCTCTTGTGACTTTTATCTTGCATGCCACGGAAAACAAAACTTGTGCCCTATAACCCTGAGATTGAGAGAAGACTCAGAGAGATAAGAAGAAAGAAAAGAATTGAGGGGACAAGTGAGTTGGTGATTGAGCAAGAGAATATTTCTGTGGAATCTAGCCTATCTAGTAGTGAGAGTGAACCTACTGACCAAGAGATAATGGCTGAATTACCACAAAACCAACCTCATCCTAACCCCAATGCCAACCAAGTAAGGAATGGAGGCAATGGAGGGAATGGAGAACAAGAGAGAGTAGGAGAAAATAATGGAAACCCTAGGAGAAGAACAATTAGAGAAGCCACAACTTCTGATGTAAATTTTGATCCTTTTACTGCGGCTTGTCCAAATTTTGAAGTTAACTTTGAGATTAAAGGTTTATTGATTAACTCTCTTCCTAAATTTCATGGCTTGACAGGAGAAGACCCATACCTCCATCTGTAATCTCTCTCCATGATTTGTCAGAGTATGAAGCCTGTGGGAGCATCGTTGGACCAAGTGCTATGGAAGGTTTTTCATCTATCATTGGAAGGCAAGGCTAGGGAATGGTACATGAGCCTTCCAAGACATGTAGCTGATGCATACCACAGTTGGGGGAACTTAAGGAAGGCATTTTTGGAGAAATACTTTCCGGCATCTCGTACTTCATCAATGAGGAAGGAGATTTATTCTGCCAAGCAAGACTATGATGAATACCTTTATGATTACTGGAATAGATTTCAGGACCTACTTTCAAGATGCCCACATCATCAAATTCCGGATGAACAACTGGTGCAGTACTTCTATGATGGGTTGAAGAACCAAGAGAAGGGTATGTTGGATGCTGCATCGGGAGGATCTTTGATAGACTCTACTGCTGCGGAGGCTTGGGATTTGATAAAGAAGATGGCCCTGAATCATCAACAACATGGGGTGAGAGATACTAAAGGAGTACATGAGATGGGAGCTGCTTCAGTGCACAGCAGAAGAATGGACGCTTTGGAATCAAAAGTAGATTCTTTGGGAAGCCAAGTGACATCTCAATTGTCTTTAATCACTGCTGAATTGAAGAATATGAGTGTGCATCGCCCATCCGCTCCTATGGACATTACAGCGCCTAGTTGTGAAACATGTGGATCAGTCATGCATATTTCTAGTGTTTGTCCAGGCCGATATGAAGATGTGTCTGCAGTCTTCCAAGGCCGCCCAAATCAAAAATGGGTCCCCTACTCCAACACTTACAATGAGGGATGGAAATTGTCACACCCTGATAATTTTATTCTAACTAATGAATGATTTGTGACTGACTAAGGCCAAACGGTATAGTAGACCGATAGAGGATCCAAACTATGAGGAAAAATCAGGATAGGGACATAACGGTCATTCTTGAAAAGATCAGTCAAGAAAGGGCAGTATTGGAAATAATGTCTAAATTTCCTGAAAATTCCCAGAAAATCATGAAAAATAGAAAGGAGGGTACAGAATAATGTTTGAGGCTTAGAAGATGAATATGAGATTAAAAATAATTTATCAGGAAATTATTTGTAATTATTGGAATTTTTGGTTAATTAAGGAAAATTAGCCAATTTCCATTATTTAAAATATATAGAGGCCTCAAAAATTCAAGGAAAAATATGGATAAATTATGTGACATATTATCCTAATTTATAAAATTATTTCCTACCTTTGGATGTACAAAGGTTAGCTTAAAGGATATTTATTACCGAATTATTATCGGTAGAATAGTGATTTTTGACAGAATAAAATTTAGAAAATTATAGAGGGAGATAGAACTTGAGAAAAATCATGGATTACCCTTGGAATGAGGGGAATTTAATGAGGTGTTGAAATCGGAATTTTGTGACAGTAAATTGGACAGGATTGCTGGAAAATCGGGCCGGAAATACACAAATAATCAGTGGATTGCACTGATTATTGGATGAGTCATATTTTTTCCAATATTAAGAGCAATAATTCGGCCAAAATTAGAAGGAGAGGACAAAGTTGGAATTTTCCACATTGTTCAAGGGCATAAAGGGAAATAAGAGACAAAATAATAAAATAATATTTATTTTCCACATGAAAATCACATGGTGATTAGGTGTCCCTACATGTGTCACTTTCTTATGGTGAATGCCCTAAGATTTGTCCACGTGTAAAGTAGAAAAAAAATGAACGGCCGAGATCGCATCTTTTTCCCGAAGGGCATTTTCGGCATTTTGAAATATCAAGGCCTATAAATACCCCCCCTTTCATGAAGAATTCGGCCAAGAGGTGTTTGTTGGGAGAGAATTTTGTGTTCTTGAGTTCTAGGAGAGAGAAAGGAAGAAAGAAGAGAGAGAAAGAGAGACAGCAAGCTTAATCACCTCTAATCGCCGATTAAGCGCTAATTAAGGTATGTTTATCTCCCTAAGTGTTAATTATTTTTAGTTGATTATTTATTTGAGGAAGATTAGGATTAATTACCTTGATTAATTATGGTTTAGTGATAGCTAAGATTAATTATGTTATTTGATTAAGGATTAGTAAGTGATTAAGGTTAGCTACCCTAATTAATTAGTGATTAGTTATGATAATTGAAGGATGATTAATTATGGTTAATCATGTTGATTAAGTATTGATTAAAGCTTAATCATATTGATTAGAGAATAATTAATGATTAATCATATTGATTAGAAAATGATTAATCATGTTAATTAAGAAATGAATAATGGTTAATCATGTTGATTAGAGGATGATTAATGGTTAATCCAAAACGGGATTAGTGATTTAATCTTAAAGGATTATGACTATGTGACTTGAGGACCTTAATTAAGTATTGGATTAAGGACTAAGGGTTAGTGATTAACCAAGAAAGCATGATTAATCATGGATTAAGGAAGAATTCCAAGACCTTAATTGAGGATTAAGGCTTGGTCAAACCAAGGTCAAAGGTTTAGGAACGGTATACAGAAATTATAATTGAAGGACACAAGGGTAGCATTATATTGAGAAAGAATGGTATACTGGATATGGAATTTACCATACCCTTACTGTATGGTTGATAGGCAACTCTTCTGGAAACCTAGGAGGATCTCCAGCAAGGGATCAAGGAGGAAACGTTAAGCAAGGAATTGAGGTAGCGTGAACTGCAATTATTTTGTTGATCTGCATTTGATGTATCTGCTATGTGTGTTTATGTGCCATGAGAATGTTATGTACAGATGATGTGAACTCCTTGCAATGTATGCATTGGCTCTTGCATGATTGAGTTTTGACCAGAATGGTTATATGCTCCATGATATGATGACATGGATACAGAATGATTATGGCATGGCATAAAGACTAGAAATGTTATTATACTGCATGTAGTATGACATCTTATGCATGTTGACTTGATGGTTGTATGTTCAATGCTACTGGGATTTCTATGAAATCTCATTCCTCCTATAACATGATATCCTAGGTGCCACTACTGCTAAGGAGAAAGGAAAGGAAATAGTCATGGCTTGAAGAAGTTATGAATTATGTAATGTATTATACGGTTTTGAACCTTTCTCTTTCAAGCCATGTAAGCATACTATGTTCATAAATACATGATATGATACCCTTTTTGGAATGTATATTAATGATAGAGTAGCTTTATAAGTGATTATGGTATGATTATAGTGAAAAACGAAATGCTGTCAAAATTAGTGAAAAAGGGGATAAAAATGGTCTAGATTTGACCAAACTTTGACCAACGAAGACCCTGGTCAAATGGTTGACTTTTTCCCTGAAATTTGGTATGCGAATAGATCTTATTTTTCCCTTTAAAATAAGTGGTAAAGCGTCACAATCGGAGCTCTGTGTAAGAAGTTATGCCTTTCCGAAGTTAGGCAAAAATCCTGGAAAATAGAAAAATGACCAAATGAACAGTACTTCTCGAAATTGAAAACGAATGCGTTTCTGATTAAAGCGGAACCTGAGGTCATTTTTTCTTGATAGATGATGTTGAGAGCTTCGAGTGAGACTTGGAACGACCTCGTTTCGATTTTTCTAGAATTAGTTATGATTTTTCAAAGTTATGCCAAGTTTAAGGTTACGGTGAATAGTAATGCGGGAAAAGAAATTTTCAAATTCAGGTTTTTCAACCCGGTAACCTTAGATTGCGCTTCCGAATGTCTTAACTTGGCACAACATAAGGTCGTAAACGTAAGGTGTTACAGAAATCAAACCCTCGACTGGGCTGGAGGAATGATGATAGTAGACCTTCAAATAGATTTCAGAAGAGTGGAGGAGCTGGTCCATCTTCAAACCAGTTCCAAAACCAGTCTCAAGCCCTTGCGGTTCCACCTAAGGATGAAACAAATCAAGTCCTACAAAACATGATGGCTTTAATGAAGGAAGAAAGGGCTGCCAACGCTACTCAGTTCAACTCCTTAGCTTCATTAATTCAATAAGATTCATCCAAGAATGATGCTAGATTTAGTGCTTTGGAAAAGAGAATGGAGCAATGGGAGACTAAATCTGAGAACATTAACTCCTATGTAACTCAGTTATCCAACAACATGAGTGAGTAACAAGCTAGAAGCAGTGGCACCATTCCTTTAAATACTGTCATAAACCCAAAGGGTTTGAATGCAATCACGCTGCGAAGTGGGAGGCAAGTAAGATTCAGTGAAGAGGATGAGGAATCAGTTGATGAGGAGATTGAGTGTGATAAGCCTCTTCTTACACATTCAAGAGTTAAGAATTCTGAGAGTGCAAAAGAGAGAGAACTGCTAGATGAAAAGAAGTCAACTCTTCTAAGTAGCAAAGGAGCAAGATCTGAGAGCAATTATGAGAAAGCAGCATCAAAGGAGCATGTTGGGTCATCTAAGCATGGAGCCGATAAGCTGAATGATAAAGAGGTAAATCTCAAAGACCTCCCTTTTCCTAATTCGTACTTGATAAGCAAAAGAAAGACTGAAACTAAGTATGAAAAAGATATTATTGATTTGTTTAGTAGAGTGGAAGTTAATATTCCTTTGTTTGATCTTGTTAAGAGGGTTCCTGCTTATGCTAAATACCTTAAAGACCTGTGTACCCATAAGAGAAAGTTTAGACCAAATGAAAGAGTCCAAGTGAGCTCCAATGTGTCTGCCCTATTTAAACCTCAAATCCCTGTGAAATGCCAAGACCCTGGATCCTTCACCATCCCTTGCACAATAGGAAAAGTTTCTATAAGGGGAGCCTTATTAGATCTAGGAGCAGCTATTAATGTCATGCCTAAGTCTGTATACACTTCACTAGGAGTCAAGACTCTTAAGTCAATCACTGTAGTACTCCAGTTGGTTGATAGGACTATTAGGTATCCGGAAGGCATCATAGAGGATATTTTGGTTCAGGTTAAGGATTTGGTCTTTCCTACTGATTTTTATGTACTTGACATGTCTTCTGAGCTTGTTCATGACACCACACTGATTCTTGGTAGACCCTTCTTGAGGACTGCTAACACTATGATTAGCATGAAAGAAGGTACCATCACTATGGAAGTAGGAGATCATAAGGTTTGTTTTAACATGTATGAAGCAATAAAGCATCCTTATGAAGACTATTCTCTTTTGAGTGTAAATATTATTCAAAGAGAGCCTTTCTTATCATTCGCTTAGAGGTTCTCGCTCAAAAATTTATCCAAGCTATGCAGTAATGCAGACTCGGGTCGTTCTCTTTTGGGAGCCTTAGTTAGCTATCTAGGTTAGACTAATGCTATGCAGAGTAATGAAAAAGGGGGGTTTTTGGTATTTTTAACAATTAATGAAATGCCAAAACTAAATGCAATTAATTCAAATCTAAGTTACTATGTTTTTGGATTTTTCTAAGATAGTAGTAATGAAGTGAAGTTAATGATATGTAATCTCTTGAATACAGCTTTGAAGCAATCATAGTTCAAAATAATTTTGGGAGTAGAAATCACCAAGTTTTCTAAATGGAAAACCTTAAAGAACTCTTTAAGTCTAGGATCTTAATCAATGTCACCCATTTCATAAGATCCTATTAAGCTCACTTAGTGTGTGTATTAAGATTAATTAATGCACTTGGTTAAATGCAAGCCCAGATCAACTCAACAATCACACAATACCATGCAAGACAGAGAGTATCAAAAGAGTTGCATAGAAACATATATGTAACCACATATATTGAAGCTCAAATTCAACATTAACTAATCCAATACACAAAATGATCATCCAGAATTGATTACAACCATGATCAAAATAGTTCAGCCCAAATTTACAAATCCTAGACCTAGAAATTCATAAATAAAGAACTAGAACTTATAGATGAAGCTAACTCCCCTTTGAAGCTCTTGGAACTCATGCTTCTTCCACCATATTCAAGAGTTGAGAAGCTTAGCTCGTCATAACTCTTGAATCAACTCCAACTAGGTATTGTTCTTCAGCCATGGCAGCAGTAGATGGAAGAAATGGAAATGGGATTAGGGTTTCTGAGGTGGAGATGAGAGAAAAAGATGAGAGATACGTAGGTGGAGGCTCAATTCTTATAGTTTGGTCTCATCATACCCAAAATAGGGTTTCTAACTCGAAACTTGCGTGCATGGGTCGGTTTCTGGGGATGGGTAGGTTAAAATTTCCCGAAATGGTCGAGTCTGAGAATTTGCTGCTATGAGAGGTTCGCCGCGGCGAAACATGGCAGAGAGCCTTGCTTCACAGATGAGTTTCACCGCGGCGAAGTAAGATGTGTGCCGCGGTGAACTTAGGCAGAGGATCCTTTCCTGCTTCTTTTGCCTTGAGTTCTTCAATTCTGGCCCCAATCTTTAGTGCCCTACAATAAAAAAGTAACAAATTGAAGTATCAATTGTCCTAGAAATCAATTGAATCCAATTAACAACCAATTATGACAATTTAATCCTCAAAATGACACTAATTTAAAGTAAGAACTCTAAATCTAAATTAAGCACAATTATCATTAAAAAGGACCAGAAAGTATAACAAAATCATGGATAATGAGATGAAAAGAAAATAATATCTTGAGCTCAATCAAATTCCCCCACACTTAAACCTTTGTACTCCTGGACAAAGGCAATACAAAACCAAGGCAAGAGAATAGCATTGATACAAATGGGAACCGCTATGAATTCAAAGTAAGAAAGCAGTAGTGCCATTAACCCAACTCTTTGAACAAGCAATCATAGTGATCCAAGTTAATAAGGAGGGATTAAAGTAGAGTACAATCAATGCAGCAGGAATGAGCAAAAGAGAAAACACTCAAGATATAAACTGTTTCACTCTACTCACCACGTTGGGGTAATTCTCTCTCAAATCCACTTAATCAACCACTTAACCATAAGCTTGTTAAAATCCTACCTCTCCACTCTTAATGCATGAATGCAATGATCAAGAGGACTTTTGAGGTTATGATGAATGGAAAAAGCTAAATGGAATGACATGAAGTGAAAAGATACAAAGTGATAAAGCACCAAGCATGATCAGAAAGGGCTTCCAACTAACATTTACTTTCTCTTGAAGCACAACTTTGTTATTCAAACCACCAATGAACTGCCTTATTTCAAAAATTTATTCTTTTGGTATCATTTTATTTTTATCTTTATTTCTTTGGCTTTTCTCAACATTTTCTTCTATTTCATTGCCTTTTTCTATTTCTTCTATTTCTTTCTTTTCTTTCTTTTCTTTTGTTTTGCCTTTTTTTTTTTGGCAATTCCAAACCCAAGAAGACAAAGTTCAACAAATCATGAATGTAATAGTAAGATGTTGTTGAATACTTGGACATGTAATGCATGCTTTGGCACTTCAGAAAAGGTGAAGGCTTAAATGGCTAGCAATGGATGAAATTGTGAGGGTTTGTGTTTAGGATGTAGGGGTTTAGAAAAGAATGCCTCTATCATGCTCATCAAATCAATGCAACTAAGTCTTGAAAAAGGACTAAAACAAGTTCTAGAAAGTAGAAGATGTAAGTGGATACAACTCACTATGAATGGAAATTAGGCTCAAAGAATCTTCCAACAAGGCTAAATCTCAAATGCTCATGCACAAAGATTAATTGTACTCCAGATTAATCACAATACATTAACTCAATCACCATAAAAGCAAACTTGAAGAATTGTGACCAATGAGACTAAAACAATCAACCTTGAAACAAATAGCAATTCTCATAAGTATCAATACAAGTTCAAAAATAGCTACCAAAGTCCAAGAATACACAAATTCAAGTGTAAGTTAATTGAAGCAAAATTTTTCAAAAATTTTAACTCAAAATCGTCAATTTAAGTTCGAAAATCAATCAAAATTTTGAAAATTTTTAGAAAACCAGATTTTTCAATAAACACAGAAAAACACAACACAATTATTGAATATCAATCCCTCCCCTACACTTGAACAAAGCATTGTCCTCAATGCTTGACCAAGTAGACAATTAAGCACAAAGGAAGAAAGGAAAAAGACAAGAACATAAAGGGGAAAATTATTAAAATAAAAAACTACAAGCTAAAACTAGACTACTTTTTCCTACTGGTAAACTCCTTTCCTCACACTTATCTCACCAACTCATGCAACAATCAAATCAATCAAAACAAAGCAAAACATGGTAAACAAGATAGATAAAGGAAAGAAGCGACCTGAGGTATCATGGAGGCCGATAGCTCTCCTTAAAGAAACGAAGGCGCTCCTTTTTGACTTGGAAGAACTGGCCTTCAGCATCCTTTATCACAACCTTCCTACACTGGCATGTTGACTGAACTTCAAAAGGTCCAATCCATTTGGCCCTTTTCTCAGCCTTTGGAGTCTGATAAGTGGACAGTAGACCCCATACCTCAGTACCAGCTTTAATCTTCGCAGCCTCCTCAGGAGTTGATAGGAAAGGGTCTTCATAGACTAGATCAATGACCTTGTAGTGGTCAATGGAGAGAGGAGGGAAAGTGGCAGAAGGTATCTTAATTTTCTTCTTCTCCTTAAAACAGAGCTTGAGAGATGTAGGCTCTTTACTCTTTTCCTCAGAATCCACTTTCTTTCTATTAGTAGGAGTAGCCACCATCTCTTGATAGGTTGTCTCAGTTGAGGGTGTAGAGATGGTAGGGTGGATAACAACTGGAACTGTAACAAGTCCATGCACAGCATTCAGGGCATGCAGCTCCCTAAAAAGGTTGAAATATTTCTTTTCCTTGGAAGTCTTTTCAGCTCTACTAACACCTGTACCATCATCAAAAACAAAGCCTTTCTCGAGCTCATGAGGGTTAGTAGAAGACTCCACAAATGCAACATCAGTAATAACATAATCAGATGGAGTGGAAAGGGTGTAATCTAACTGATGAACAGCAGAACAGTCCACGTCACTACCATTTAAAAGGGAGGGGGAAGCAGAATCAAAAATAGGGGATGAAACATGCATCTCATTAACATTATCAAGCTTATCTATGAATAACCCGTCAATAACATTAACATCACACATAGAATAGTCTTCATGCGGTTGTTTCATTTGTTCATACATATTAAAATATGCAAATTTATCCCCAACAGACATAGTGATAGAACCCTTTTGCATGTCAATATTGGTATTAGAAGTTTGAAGAAAGGGTCTACCTAAAATCAGAGTTCCATCCCCATCTTGTTCATTAGGCATATCCAAAACATAGAAATCGGCAGGGATAACTAAATCTTTTACCTTCACAAGAATATCCTCTAAGAAGCCATGTGGATACCTCACGGTCCTATCAGCTAACTGAAGCATCATGGTGGTAGGTTTGAGGCTTTTGATTTGTAAAGACTCATACATTGATTTAGGCATAACATTAATTGCAGCACCTAAATCAAGTAAAGCTTTAGGAATGGTAGTCCTACCCACAGTACAATGTATAGTAAAGGAACCGGGGTCTTGACACTTAATTGGGAGTTGTGGTTTAAACAAGGCAGACACACTCGAGGGTAACTGAACTCTTTCATTAGGTTTAAACTTCCTCTTATTTGTGCACAACTCTTTCAAAAATTTAGCATATTTAGGGATCTTCTTAATCAATTCAAGCAAAGGTATATTAACTTCAACTTTTCTAAATGTCTCAAGCAACTCATTATCTTGTTTTTCATTAGCAATTTTCATGCTCTTTAAGTAAGAGTGAGGAAAAGGGAGTTCATTGAGATTTACCTCCTTACCCTCATTGCTTAAGGTTCCATGAGTGCTTGTCTCTGGTTGCTTCTTGCTCTCCTTGCTTTCGTGCTCTTTAGTGGACTCCTTTTTGAGTAGCTTCATTTCTTTAGAGCTTTCAGACCTCTTGGGTGGATTTTCAACCTCAATCTCTTCATCTACCTCTTCATCATCACTCAAGTCTTGAATAGGTCCAACTTTCTTTCCACTTCGTAGACATATGGCATTCACAGACTTAGGATTAATGACAGTGTTGGAAGGCATAGTTCCTGAATTCTTAGCTTGTTGGTCACTTATATTATTAGATAATTGAGTGACATAAGAACTGAGGTTGTTGGCCCTGGTTTCCATTTGCTCCATCTTACTTTCAATAGAGGCAAATCTTGCTTCAGATCTAACTTCATTCTTTGAGATATTATCATTCATCACTTGAATGCCTTTGAGAATTTGACCAAGCTTATCATCATCTTTGGAATATTGCTCTTGAGGAACCATGGCTCTAGAAGTACTCCCCTTGAAGTTATTATTGTTGTCCCCATTGCTCCATCTAAAATTTGGATTAGCCTTCCATCCTTCATTGTAGGTGTTAGAGTAGGGATTCCATTTTGGATCATGGTTTGGTCTCCCTTGAAAGATAGCAGACACCTCTTCAGGAGTGTTAGGGCATAAGCTACTGACATACATAACAGATCCACAAGTGTCACAGCTTGGAGCAACTAAAGCTTGAGAAGTGGAAGAAGTCCTTTGAACACTCAAATTTTTCAATTCAGCAGTGATTAAAGAGAGATGAGATGTGATCTTGGATTCGAGAGAATCCACCTTAGTTTCCAAAGAATTGATTTTCTTAACATGTGCAGTTGAAAGTCCTAGTTCTTGCATCTCTAGGCCCATATTGTTGGTGATTCAAGGCCATCTTTTTAATCAAGCCCCATGCCTCTTGAGCAGTTGAGTCAATTAAAGACCCTCCTGATGCAGCATCTAGCATACCTTTCTCTTGATTTCTTAATCCATCATAAAAATACTGCACCAGTTCTTCCTCCGGTATCTGATGGTGCGGGCATCTTGAAAGAAGATCTTGAAATCTATTCCAGTAGTCATACAGTGACTCATCATAGTCTTGTTTGGCTGAATAGATCTCTTTTCTCATTGATGAAGTACGAGAAGCCAGAAAGTATTTCTCTAAAAATGCTTTCCTTAAGTTCCTCTAACTGTGATAAGCATCTGGCACATGTCTTGGAAGACTCATATACCATTCTCTAGCTTTTCCTTCCAACGATAAATGAAAGACCTTCCATAAGACTTGGTCTAGTGATGCTCCCACAGGCTTCATACTCTGACACACCATAGAAAGAGATTGCAAATGGAGGTATGGATCTTCTCCTGACAAGCCATGAAACTTTGGAAGTGAGTTAATTAATAAACCTTTAATTTCAAAGTTTACTTCAAAGTTAGGGCAAGCAGCAGTAAAAGGGATCAAAATTAACATCAGATGTTGTGGCTTCCCTAATAGTTCTTCTCCTAGGGTTTCCATTATTTTCTCCTACTCTCTCTTGTTCTCCGTTTCCTCCATTGCCTCCATTCCTCACTTGGTTGGCATTGGGGTTAGGATGAGGTTGGTTTTGTGGTAATTCAGCCATTATCTCTTAGTCAGAAGGTTCACTCTCACTACTAGATAGGCTAGATTCCACAGAAATATTCTCTTGCTCAATCACCAACTCACTTGTCCCCTCAATTCTTTTCTCTCTTCTTATCTCTCTGAGTCTTCTCTCAATCTCAGGGTTATAGGGCACAAGTTTTGTTTTCCATGGCATGCAAGATAAAAGTCACAAGAGAAAGAGCAAACAAAATCGACTTGCAGCACACAATGTCAACTAAAAGCATGCAATGTGATGAATGTAAGTGTAAGGTTAAGTATGCAAGTGTAGGGATGAGTATGAGTATGTATGGGTGGGTATGAGTATGTATGCACAGATAAAGAAGCAAAGTGTAAGTTTTAAAACTTCCAGAAATGTTAGCCGCGGCGAAGTAACAGGTTGGCCGCGGTGAATGTTGGCAGAGGAGACCAGATATCTGATTGCAGGGAGTTGGCCGCGGCGAAAACAGAGGTTGGCCGCGGTGAAAGTATCCCGAGAGAAATCCTTTGGTTTTTCAAAGATTTGGCCGCGGCGAAAGAACAGGTTGGCCGCGGCGAAAGTATCCCGAGAGGATTCCCTCAGTAATTCGAAAAGTTGGCCGCGGCGAAAGAGAATGTTGGCCACGGCGAAAGTTGACACTGGACTTCACTGATTCAATGTGAGAGATGCTGAAAATCAAGAAAATCAGTATATTTGTTTGTATTTCCAAAAATTTTGATGCTATGCAAGATGAAAACCTATACTATGAACAAATATGCAACTAAACTACCCTAAATGCTATCCATAAAGATCAAAACTTCAATTGACAATCAAATAGCACAAGCTAACCTAGAGAACCAATTTCTTGGCTCCCCGGCAACGGCGCCACTTTGAAAGAGAGCCTTTCTTATCGTTCGCTTAGAGGTTCTCGTTCAAAAATTTATCCAAGCTATGCAGTAATGCAGACTCGGGTCGTTCTCTTTTGGGAGCCTTAGTTAGCTATCTAGGTTAGACTAATGCTATGCAGAGTAATGAAAAGGGGGGGTTTTGGGTTTTTAACAATTAATGAAATGCCAAAACTAAATGCAATTAATTCAAATCTAAGTTACTATGTTTTTGGATTTTTCTAAGATAGTAGTAATGAAGTGAAGTTAATGATATGTAATCTCTTGAATATAGCTTTGAAGCAATCATAGTTCAAAATAATTTTGGGAGTAGAAATCACCAAGTTTTCTAAATGAAAAACCTTAAAGAACTATTTAAGTCTAGGATCTTAATCAATGTCACCCATTTCATAAGATCCTATTAAGCTCACTTAGTGTGTGTATTAAGATTAATTAATGCACTTGGTTAAATGCAAGCCCAGATCAACTCAACAATCACACAATACCATGCAAGACAGAGAGTATCAAAAGAGTTGCATAGAAACATATATGTAACCACATATATTGAAGCTCAAATTCAACATTAACTAATCCAATACACAAAATGATCATCCAGAATTGATTACAACCATGATCAAAATAGTTCAGCCCAAATTTACAAATCCTAGACCTAGAAATTCATAAATAAAGAACTAGAACTTATAGATGAAGCTAACTCCCCTTTGAAGCTCTTGGAACTCATGCTTCTTCCACCATATTCAAGAGTTGAGAAGCTTAGCTCGTCATAACTCTTGAATCAACTCCAACTAGGTATTGTTCTTCAGCCATGGCAGCAGTAGATGGAAGAAATGGAAATGGGATTAGGGTTTCTGAGGTGGAGATGAGAGAAAAAGATGAAAGATACGTTGGAGGCTCAATTCTCATAGTCTGGTCTCATCATACCCAAAATAGGGTTTCTAACCCAAAACTTGCGTGCATGGGTCGGTTTCTGGGGATGGGTAGGTTAAAATTTCCCGAAATGGTCGGGTCTAAGAATTTACTGCTACGAGAGGTTCGCCGCGGCGAAGAATAGGTTCACCGCGGCGAAACATGGTAGAGAGCCTTGCTTCACAGATGAGTTTCGCCACGGCGAACTTAGGCAGAGGATCCTTTCCTACTTCTTTTGCCTTGAATTCTTCAATTCTGGCCCCAATCTTTAGTGCCCTACAATAAAAAAGTAACAAATTGAAGTCTCAATTGTCCTAGAAATCAATTGAATCCAATTAACAACCAATTATGACAATTTAATCCTTAAAATGACACTAATTTAAAGTAAGAACTCTAAATCTAAATTAAGCACAATTATCATTAAAAAGGACCAGAAAGTATAACAAAATCATGGATAATGAGATGAAAAGAAAATAATATCTTGAGCTCAATCAATTATTAATGTTGCTGTTGATGATGCTTGTTCTGAGTTTGAATTGCAAGATGATTCCTCTAGTTCTAAACTTTATTCAGTTGATTCTGATGATAAGGATGACACTATTTCTTCTTTTTCATCCCTTTACTCTACACCTTCTTCTTGCTCATGTGGTAGTGAAGTTACATGCCTTGATTGCACTGTGTTTAATTGTATGCTTTCCCTTCCACATGCATTTTCTGTTTCCTCTCTTGACTCCAAATTAGACTTTGATCCCTCTATTGTCAGTGATAATTCCCTTGGGGAAAGGTTTTCTGTTGCTATTTCATATATGGAGGAAGAAGTCATGGAGGAGATTCCCTCTAAGGCAGTTGCTGTAGATCAAGTAGAAGTTGGTTCAACGCTTGGAGAGGAAGCTATCTGCAAGGTTGAGAAACTCTCACTGGTTGAAGGAAAGGGGAGTAATCTTTTCTCTCTTGAACTTCATAATTTGATTCCCTCTATTGTGCAACCACCTACTCTTGAGTTAAAACCCCTACCCCCTACTGTGAAATATGCTTTTCTAGAGTCTGATGAGCGATTACTGGTCATTATAGCTAACTCCCTGTCTAAGGTTGAGGAAGAAAGACTCCTTACTGTTTTGAGAGAGCATAAGAGGGCTATTGGGTGGACTTTAGCGGACATTCCTGGAATTAGTCCAGCCATTTGCACACATAGAATCTTGCTTAGTGAAGGTTCAAAATCAGTGAGACAACCCCAGAGAAGACTAAACCCTCTGATTCTTGATGTGGTTAAGAAGGAAATTACCAAACTTCTAAGTGCTGGGATCATTTATCCCATATCTGATAGTGAGTGGGTTAGTCCAATACATGTAGTGCCTAAAAAGAGTGGGGTTACTGTTATTAGAAATGATAGGGATGAGCTTATTCTTACAAGAGTGCAGAATTCTTGGCGTGTGTGCATAGATTATAGAAAACTCAATGATGCCACACGGAAAGATCATTTCCCTCTTCCTTTCATAGACCAGATGCTTGAGAGACTTGCAGGCAAATCTCATTACTGTTTTCTAGATGGTTTCTCTGGGTACTTTCAAGTACCTATTGCACCGGAGGACCAAGATAAAACCACTTTCACATGCCCTTTTGGTACCTTCGCCTATCGTAGGATGCCTTTTGGGTTATGTAATGCTCCAGGGACTTTCCAACGTTGTATGATGGCTATATTCTGTGAATTTTTAGAGGAATGTATGAAAGTCTTTATGGATGATTTTACTGTTTATGGTGGTTCTTTTGATGATTGTCTTGCTAGTCTTGAGAAGGTTTTGAAAAGATGCATTGAAAAGAATTTGATTTTAAACTTTGAAAAGTGTCATTTTATGGTCAATGAGGAGATAGTTCTAGGACATTTGATTTCTAAAAGGGAATTGAAGTTGATAAAGCTAAGATTGAGGTTATATCTTCTTTGCCTTATCCTGCCTGTGTTAAAGATATTAGATCATTTTGGGTCATGCGGGATTCTATAGGCGGTTATAAAAGATTTTAGCAAGATTGCTTTACCTCTCTCAAAGCTTTTACAAAAAGATGTGAAATTTGATTTCGATGATTCTTGTAGAGTTGCTTTTGGTGATTTGAAATCTAAACTCATTTCTCCTCCTATTCTTGTTGCACCCAACTGGACCATGCCCTTTGAAATTTCATGTGACGCTTCTAATTTTGCTATAGGAACTATGTTAGGCCAGAGGGAGGAGAAGCTCTCAAGAGTCATTGCCTATGCTTCGAAAACACTGGATGCAGCTCAAGTCAATTATACCACAACAGAAAAAGAGCTATTTGCAATTGTTTTCGCTTTAGAGAAGTTTAGACCTTACTTGTTAAATTCTCATGTGAATGTTTTCACTGATCATCGAAGCCAAGCTGTTCACTATCTTCTTAAGAAACCACAA
>NW_021632109.1:0-77922 GCF_004799145.2 Neltuma alba | reverse complement strand
TTTTTTTCATTATTATTGGATCAAAACTTTATTTTAAAGGTTCAATTTAATATTTATAAGATTCTTATTATGATTTATATAAAAAAATATATAAATCAATTTAAACTAATTAAGATTTGATAGCAACAGTCTTAACTATTCAGGACAAATAAAATATGCATTTCTTTTGGTCAAAAAATAAAATATGTATTTTATGTGAGCCTACCCAAATTAAATTTGGAAGAATTACAATGAGATTCTAAAAAAAAAAATTATAAAATAAGTCTAAGAAATTTTTTTTTCTATTATAAAACTTGTCAGACGTTTAGATTGTATTAGAAATATTTTAATAATTATTTTTTTTCTTTGAGACCTCATTGTAATTCTGTCATTGAATTTTAACAATTAAATTTATTTATGTATGTTATTAATGTAAAATATTAAATTTAAATTGTTAAATAAATGAAAGGGAGGAAACTAAAAAGGGTGGGAAGGAAAGGAGGGTTTCTCTCATATCGAGACACATTACAGTTGTAAATCACGAAGAAGAAGAAGAAGAAAACTGATGGTGCAAAGCCCCGTAGGGACCAAAACAAGCAGGCACCACAAACGAACAGACACATGACTACACGTTATCGATTGTTTCGATCACATTTGTACTAAGAAAACTCTTTCAGATTTCCAATTATAATAATGAAGAAAAAATTTTACTTTTCTATATAGGGACACATCTCAAAAGCTGTGATCATCGATCAGCATAGCGACGGAAGAGAGACGAAGGAGAAAGAAAGTGAAGATGAGAGGAAAAGATAAGCATGAATCTGAAACCCCCCATGTGGCTCATATTTCCATTACCAGCGCAAGGACATGTCAATTCCATGCTCCTCCTGGCGGAGCTTCTCGCCATTTCCGACGTCCACGTCACCTTTCTCAACACCCACCACATTCACCACCGTCTACTCCAGTTCGCCGGCAACATCGAAGCTCGACATCCTACTCTAGGCTTCAAGACCTTCGCCGACGGCTTTGCCCAGGAGCACCCGCGATTCGGAGGCGACATGAACGAATTCTTCAACCACGTTAAGTTTCAGGGCAGCCTCAAGTTGAGGGAGTTGTGCTCCGAGCATTCTGGAAAACCAAGGATCACTTGCATTATAGCTGATGGCATGTTCGGAGACATATCCTCCGACATCGGAGACGAGCTCGGCATACCCATAATTCATTTCCGTACGGCGAGTGCATGCAGTTTCTGGTCATTTTTTTCTGTCCCTGTGCTCCTTCAAAGCAACGAACTTCCAATTAGAGGTATACATTATAGGCTTACATTTGTGAAATAAATTGAGAAACAAACTGAAAAGGAAACAGAAGAGCGCTTCAAACCGTTGTTAGAATAATAAGGCAGTTTATTGAGAAGATATACAAATGAATAAATTTGAGTAAATATGTATCTTATTGTAATTTATCTGTGAAGGGGAAGAAGACATGGATCGTGTAATAACAAAAATCCCAGGTATGGAAAACTTGATTCGGTGTCGGGATCTTCCAAGTCTTTGTCGAGGAACCCATGATGGTAAATTTTCTCTGGACACAGTGGTATTCCAGACCCATCAATCACTTCGAGCTCAAGCTCTGATTTCTAACACATTTGAAGACTTGGAAGGTCCGGTTCTCTCCCAAATACGGAATCGCTTCCCCAAACTCTACGCCCTCGGTCCTCTCCACGCACACCTCAGTTACAGAAAAGCCTCCAAAACGCCGTCGTCTGAGGAACCGCCTCCTTCCTTCACAAACAGTCTCTACGAAGTAGACAGAACATGCATGAGGTGGCTCGACGCTCAGCCCCCAAAGTCGGTGATATACGTGAGCTTTGGCAGCGTGGCTATCATCACGAGGGATCAATTGATGGAGATATGGTACGGTTTGGTGAACAGCAAGAAGCGGTTCTTGTGGGTATTCCGACCCGACTTGGTGGCGGAACAAGATGGGAAAGATCTGCCGTTGGAGCTTGTGGAAGGGACAAAGCAGAGAGGGTGTACAGTGGGCTGGGCCCACAACAGGAGGTGCTTGGACATGCGGCGGTCGGCGGGTTCATGACACACAGTGGGTGGAACTCGACGTTGGAGGGAGTGGTGGCGGGCGTTCCGATGCTTTGCTGGCCGAACTTCGGCGACCAACAGATAAACAGCAGATATGTGAGTGAGGTGTGGAAGATGGGGTTAGATATGAAGGACTTGTGTGTGATAGGAAATTGTGGAGAAGATGGTAAACGATCTGATGGAGGAGAGGAGGGAGGAGTTTGAGAAATCGACGCAGGCTATGGCAACCTTAGCCAAAAAGAGCGTGCGTGAAGGTGGTTCCTCGTGGTCCGATTTGGATAGTTTGATTGAGTACTTGAGGTCAATTTGTTAAGAAAAATAGTCATCGTTTTTCTGACGTTGAGGTAAGTGAAAAGTCCCGTAAGCTCGGCGTTGTGAGTGAAAATGCTCTTATTTTCTTGGGAAAATTATACTTCGTTCTTACAGAAGACAATTAATTTCAAAAAAGTCTCTGAAAATCCTGAAATGATTTTTAAATCCTCAAGAATCTGTGTGTAATTAATTGTAATTGTGAAATTAGCTATTTACTCCCATTAATTTGAACCCAATGTAATTTATTTATAATTTCAATAGTGGCTCTTAACAACCCGAAAAGAGGTGGTTAACAACCTCAGTAATACCCCTATCATCCCACAGAGTGAGTTGTCAGGAGCACTGCCAAGGTTGTCAACCACTTCTTCTTGGTTTGTCAACAGCTACTGTTGGGGTTGTAAATGAATTGCTGTAATAAAATTAACGGGGTAAATAGATAATTTCATAATTATAATTAATTACACATAGGTTCCTGAGAACTTCAAAATCATTTTGAGATTTTCAAAAAAAATTTTAAAATTAATTGTCTTTTATGATACCTGAGTGTAATTTTTTCTATTTTCTTTAGTGTAGACCTCAGTTACTAGGCTCAATTTCTATGCAAAAGCAAGTGTGGTCAATAATCTGGGCCTCATTTAGCCCAATTCACATGATATTAGTGGGCTCAAGTCTTTACCTATCCTGTTTTGTGGTCAGTTGATAAGTCAGATGTGCTTAGAGCCTTTTAATTGAATAACAAAATGAAAAATGCAGTTTTTTTTTTGAAGTATTCTCTAATTAGAAACAATTTTGTTTGAGATAGGTATTAAATATAAAAAAAAATTTTAACAGAAAATCAAACCTTAAGTCATTGTCTTGTAAGTAATCAACTCTTTCTATTAAACCCAATTGCTATTAGTGTATTTTTATTAATATTTAGCATTTGCACATAATATGTAATTATTTTTAGACATATTTTGGTCTTAGCAAGCATCTGAAACTCATCTTGCCTAAATTTTTATTTAAAAAATCCTTAAAAATAAATAGAGTCTTGTAGTCTGCTTATTATATTAAGTGTACCTCCCTCTTTACCATATTACTCAATTATGCGAGAGAAATGAGTGATTATTATTCTGATGACTCATTGCTCTAGTGGATTATGTACAGCAAAATGTTATTTTTGTTATATTTATCTATGTTGCCCTTCGAATTTGTACTTGGCACTAATGAAATATAATATTTATGAGTAAATTAAAATTGCTTACCGTATCATATGGAAGCTGTCATGATGACGAGATGAAATGGAGTGTACGGATTACAGAAGAGAATGATAAGAGGACCATATGGGAGAGGTGTGGTTCCTCCTCGGCTCTGGATCACGCACTTGGATATGGGGCAAGATATGTCCCCCCTTCCTTTTTTTTCTTGGCTTTCATCCACTTCTTATTTCAATTATAAAATTAAGATTCTAACAGTTCATATTTCATATTTACAAAATTATAAATGAAATGTTAAAATTTTAAAAATATATAATAAAATTTAAAAAAACTAATAAATTTTAATTAGTATAATTCAAAACTATAATAAAAAATACTTTATAAAATTATGAAATCTGGAACATTAAACTTTTAATCTTAACGGTTAAGATGAAAAGTTGATGGAAATGGAGAGAAAGAGAAGTTGAGAAATTCTTTGCCTCTTGGATGTGATGTCAGAAAAATAAAAACAAGACCTGGTGCTGGGAAAAGACAAAAGGAGGATTTGCATATTTGTTTTGCTATTTCTGTGATTAAAAATTTCTCTTCTTTTCTTTTCATCCCCAGGGGAAAAGATTATTCAACAAAAATAGTTACTTATTTTTCATACCAAAATATAATTAAATATATAAATCTGAATCCATAATATTTCATTTATTCAAGGTTTATTTTCTTTCTTTTTGATTTATTATGATTCATAAATCTTTTCAAAGTTGTTGTTAAACTTTTACCAGATTTTAAATTCTAATTTCAAATAAATTTAAAAAATTCTTAAAGATTCTCATAACATGCGATTAAGTAGTAATACTATGTAGTGATATAAGTATTAATAGAACATCTCAATCCCATCCTACATAATGGTATTGTGCTAGAGGAGGAAAAGTTACAAGGGAAAAAATGTCACGAACCAAAATATTCAACAATACCACACCCTAGATCAGGTGCAAGAAGAATTTCCAAATAAAGACTGTTCACATCCGCTGGAAAATAGATGGAAAAATTAGGTGCCAAAACCCTTATTTCAATGAGGTTGCTTATGAGGGTGATATTGCTTTTATTAGTACTCAAGGTATAAATTGACAACCTCCAAGTTGGAAGTAGTTAGAGAAATAAGGAGATATGCATTCCAAATGGTACCCATCACAACCTAGCTAGGTTAAACTAAATGTTGATGGCTCTGTGAACCAGAATAGTGCTGCTGCATATGGTCGGTGGCCTTGTTAAGGATGGCCAAGACAATTTGGCTAAAAGGATTGAGTAATAGATATCTTGGAATTTGGTACCACCCTAACATATATTGCAGCTGCCAAAGTCTTCCCCCTATCCTTGAAGGGGTTAATCTTTGTTCAGAAGTTAAATACCATAAAGTTAACATCTATATATTATCTCAACTCCGGCCTTTTATATAAAAGTTAGATAAGTAATTTGAGAATAATAAAAAAATTAATTAAGTTGATTGATTGTAACAAATGTGTCTTGAATTTTCTAAATTATCCTATTTAATTATGTGTATGAGAATTATTTCTTAGTGAGAACTCGTTACAATTAATAAGAATATTTTAGATAAAATATTATAGATTTGAAAGATATAATTGATTGAGATATTATATTTATTACTAAATTCAACTTTCAACTAGCTCTTATATTTAATATTGGAAATATTATTATGGTTCGATTCAGGCTCTTAGGCTTGTTGGAAATGAATACTCTATGGGATCCCATTTCGGCCCTGTCGAAAATATTGCACCGTTTGAAAATTACCAAAGAAAAGGGCAATGGTATTGTAAATTGAATTCCCACATTATTTATCTATGAAAAGTAACATTCCATCCATCACTCTATATGGAAGGAAATAATAGTATTTCTGTTAGGAATGGAATAATAGAAAACCAAACATACTCGAGCAAAGATTCGCATTCTTATATTCTCATCCAATATAGACGATTTCAGTATTTCACTACTCGTATTGGCACAAAATACTCAAGCAAAGATGAATTTTTGCTTTTATTTATTGGGCGACGTAGAAATTATTCATTGCCACAAAGGAAGTAATACCAAAGGCTCATGTTGGCGTTGGTGTTGGAGGGGCACCAATTAGTTCCGTGAAAGGGAGAGATCACATGGTTCTCAATCAAATGACAGATGAGACATGACAAGTGGCATGAGCCAATAAATATGGTCACAAATAACATTGGCCTCCCCTTCTGAAATAAAATGTGTGTTTGTGTGTGTGTGTTTGTATAATTAATTGCAAGTTATGCGTACTGTTTACACAAATTAAAAACAGTCTGTCTTATTTTCCAAATTTTAATTCGAATGAAGCTCTCTAATTAAAAATTTCACAAATTATTTCTCTGTAATCAAAGATGGATTGTTCTTAAATAACAGTCTATCCTCATCATTAAACTATCTCATCTGTGCTCTAACCCCACCCCCCCCCCCCCCAAAAAAACAGAAATCATTTCAGTCCTTATCAAATTGGCGCATACCATGAAAATAATAGACAAATTCATGAAACGAGTATTACCCGTTCACAAGAAGATGCAAATGTAAGGCCGCCGAGTCCAAATCTCTTGAACTAATTGAATTGGTAGAGATATTATTTCAAGGTTCATTAGTGTTATCATATTCAAATAGCTAGTATGAGCATAGAGCTAGCTTAAGATAAAATTAAAAAAAAAAAATGGTGGCACAGTCCAAATCCAAAATATTACCATTTAGTATGAAGTATGGGTGGTAATACAAGCCAACTCACAGGTTAGGATTAGGTGGTGTAGGTTGAAAAGGTCTCGTATAATAGCAGGTTAGCTTTTAGCCAATTCTAAGGACCCGTTTGGTTCAACTCCATTGTAGGTGTGTGCAATGGTAATCCTTATTGTATTACCATAAATGACATGTTTGGTTGGACTTACCAATGGTAAAAGGAATTACAATGGTATTATCAATTGCACATTTTTTTATAATATCTATTCCTATGGAAGGGGCTATGAATGATTATTGTAGAGCAGTAATTTCTCATAAATGTCCATTTCATCCCATGGAATCAATGTGAAAATACAATATTTGCCCTTAAATGTTATCCCTCCCCAAACTTTATCTTTCATCTCCCTCCCTCCATTACCATCATTGCTCCCTCTCCTTCTCCCTTGTCTCTTTCCTCCATTATTGTCATCTCCTCATACTACTTCACCTTCACCTCCAAATCTATTGATCTTTGTCCCCTCTCTCCAGATCTGTGCTTTTTTTGGTGCATCACATGTTGACCATGGCTGAAAGAGTTGATGGAGAAAGGGAATCGTTGTTGGCAGTGAGAGAACTCAAGTGTAAACAAAACACAAAGTCGTGCAAGATGGGCAATGCACAAGGGTCGTCATAGTAAGAGACAATGAATGTTAAAACGACATATGAGAACAGCATTGCGTCTAAGAGCTGAAGACAGTGAAGGCATCTGTATGGAGAAAAGCAAGGTTAATTTGGTTCTTTCTTTCTTGTTCACCATAGTTTGACTATGGAGAGGAGAAAATTGAAAATGTTTCAATTTGGAAAATTCAAGACAAAGCTGAAGCAAAAATGGAGGTGGACTATGAGTTGTTGAAGAGGTGTTGTGACTTGCAAGGATTTGATGGAGGGGGATCGGCAATTGTGGAAGGAGGTGTAGGAGCATCTTCGTTTGTGCCTGTGATTGGAGACATTCTAGACTTTTAATCTTATTTTCAATTGATTAAACATAAAAGATAATTTTTTTTTTGCCAAATCTTATTAATAACTTACCAAACATATTGATAGTAAGGAATATTACATTACACCCCATTACATTGCATTGCATTACCATCTATAAGCACTTGGTAATTGAACCAAACGGACCTTAACCCGTCGTGGTGGGTTAGCCAACGTGCCAACTATTATTTTTTTTAAATTTTTTTCATTTTAAAAATATTTTTGTTATACAATATAAACAAAATATAATGAAATTTTTATCTTTCTTTCAAATACTTGATTAAAGACACCAAATAAATGATATAGTATTTTTAAAATTTTTTATATAGGATATACAATATAATAATTAATAAAATTAAAAACATATTAAAAAATAAATGCAGGTTATCTCGTGGGCTGGCAGGCTAATTCACGGTGGATTGTGAATTTAACAGTACGAGTTAAAAAGTTTCTTTTGCTAGTCGGGCTGGCTTTTAACTAGTTCTAACCTGCCATTTTTGATAGGTTGGCGTGTTGAACCTCTCTACTACGAAGCACTGAGGATAATGAGATGTAGGGATTAGGATTAGGAATACTAATAATATTTCCTAATTTTACCTACATGAGTATGTCCAAATTCTAAGGAACAATCAATCTCTTATACTAAGTATTTTTTAATAAGTTTTCTCAATCTCAATTATAATCTTTATCTCTTATTCTCAGTTCTTGATACTAAATGGGATCTTAAAGTCGTTAATTATTAAAGAAAGTACTCAATGAATACCAAATATCAAGGAACCTTGCCGGAAGAGGCTTCGGGAGATTACTGGCTGATAAAGAGATCTAAAACTTACACATACATTTATCCCAATGCAAACTTCATTCCCGATTTCTTTATAACTACATACTGACCTAACCTATACCCCCAAAAGAAAATATGATTACACGTATATTTTGTCTATGTTTCAATAATGGTTATCCAAAATCTGTAATACACATGTTAGCCAAACCAAGCACTTTTTTGTTCTATTCTATTTGAATTTTAGTTTACAGTGAAAGTGCGGTTAGGTAAACTGGCCTCACTCTGTGGAGTATAGAAATAAACTTCTTATAAGTAGACCGCTCAAATCGTAGTATATGGCACTTTTCTGTGTTTTCGTCAATGGATCCAACAAAACCAACCAAAGAAATTTGATTTGATCTTTATTGATGTAACCGCCCATTTTAAAATTTGAAGTTTGATGGTCCATTCATATGTAGTTTAGTCTCAAAATGGTAGCTGCTCACGTCGAAAAAAGAGAGAGAACTTATTCGGATCAATGACAAATCGAACTGAATTCCATAAGAATAATAGTTATATAGAGTGTGAAATAATTTATTTAGTAATAAAACAAGGTGAAGATTATGGGCACAAATAAAATTGGCATTTTTACATGATGAAAAACGTATTGGTAAACAAGGCTTAATATAGACAAACTAATTTTGTATTTAATAAACAATAGTATTCAATTATTCATATATCACTCCCTTTATCGCATATTTTGAGAGTGCATGTGTCTCATGTTTATAGTATTCAACTATTCATATAACTTTACAAAAAAATCATACACAAAATCTTTGAAATATTTCCTGTTATTTGTCATGTGTTGACCAACATTACCTGATATGCAAGGTTTATTGACTTTGAGCTCTTTTAATTATATATAGTTTTGATGATCATGTGATGAAAATAAAGATAGTTAATCGGTTAATTAGGTAATGAAATGTCTCTGCCTTTCTTTTTTCTTTTATTTTGCAATCAAAATTGAATGAAAACTTCATCCCAACAATTACATATATTACAAGTTTTACACAGCCAAAGATCATCATCCCCCACTTTGAAGCAACAAAAATTAACGATCAAAATTCAAAACATACAAAAATAATTATTACTCTCATGAGAAAACATTATTAACATGAGCTAATCTAATAAATTCTCTATCTGTTTTTTTTTTCTTTTCTTGCCCCCTTTTCTCCTATGAAATCAACAAAATGTGATGGACGTGTTTAACATCAAAATCACATGACGCCACCAACCCAATTTTCCATTAAACGACAGTGAATGGGGCAGTGACGACATTGGCTCCTCAAAGATTTTGACCATTCTAATAACAATATATACATATTTTCAAACAAAACGTCAAACAAGCCGCCTTCAAACGACAATACGGCAAGACAAACCCAACTTAGTTCCCCGGATTTTCACGACGTGCCCGGTGATTTCTCTCAAGAAGTCCCTCGAGAATCACTTTCTTCTTGTAAACCTCAGAATCCAAATACAAGTCATTTGAATCTGCATTCAATTTTTTTATTGCGTTGTTTTCACCGGCCCTTACCATTCGTGGGAACAAATACAACCACGCGGAAGTGCAGAGAATAGCACATAAACGACCCCACACTACCAGTATAACCAAAGTCACCAGAACAGCTGACAAGCCAAACGCAGAGTCGTATGACTCGCGTCTCCTTGCGTTTCTCGACCGCACAGCCTTGTTCAAAGTCGTTTGACCCTGCCTTGGAACGGAAGACGACGAATGACTCTGCCGTCGTTTTGAAGCAGGCAAATAGACCGAGTGTGATACGGCTGGGACTGAGCTGCTTTCTTCACGCGCGTCCTCTTTAGGTGAAGCCACGTGAGACAAGCCGTTCTCATTTTCTGGGTTTCGCTTTGCTCTTTCTCGTTGCCTTGTCTAAAACCAAAGCACAAGAAAGATCTGAGCTTTCTGGTTTTTTTTTTTTTTTAATCTCTTCCATGGTTCTGGTGGCCTAATAATCCTAATTAAGCTCTTATTTGCAAGTGAACAAAATTAAACATACCTGGGAAAGTGTCTGATTGGGTGTGACAGGGACCACCGGAGGTCTCTGACGTGGCGATTGTGGATTGGTTGCTGGAGTTTGAGATTTCATTAAAGGTTTCTGATTGTTTGACCTTGACTTCGACTTCGGCCTGAACAACTTCTTCCACCTCCATTTCCGAGAATGAACTGGATGAGCTCTGCGTTCCTTGTCATCAGGCAAAGAGGCATCCAACGGCACCGTTTTGGAGTCTGACTTCTTTCGAACCCTTCGCCATGAAAACTCAGATTCTCTCACGGAGATTTCATCGTGGGAAAAAGAGCCAAAGCAGCAGAGGAAAAGAGAGGATTTAGGTTTGGATTTATGGGGTTTGGCCATGGAGAAAGAGAGAGACTAGGAATAGAAGAACATGATGACGATGAAGGAGTTTGAGAATGGAAATGGATTGAATACATGAGAGCCTCATTAAAATAAGAAGAAACAAAAGGGTTTAAGGATCTGATTAATTTATTATAGAAATAAATATAAAGATGCAGTATTGGTTTGATTTAAACAACCATGGTTTGGCAGAAAGACTTGGACTTCGTCTATCAGCCTCCAGTCCTTACACGTTTGCCCCTTCCTCACGTTTCCAACATCCATAAATATAACTCAAGGAGACAAGGATTAATATATTATACTAAGATTAGACTGGCTTCGCTTAGTTACAATACAACAAAATGATTTGTTTTAGTTTGCACAAAAATTAAGATATTAAATATATATTATTAATATTACCTTTTGTTTATTTACAAGAAAAAGGTGAAGATTAAATTTTTTATATAATTATCTGATATCCAATACTACTAGGTGATACTCGAACATTGTTAGAGATAGTTTCTAAAAGTATTTTTTTGCGTTAATTAGTATGTAAAGCATCATCCACCATGTTATTTTCTAATTGCATCTAATACCCTAATTTTATTGATGGTGCGCTCTAATGTTATTTTTTGGTGCTAGATATTTTTAGTTCATTCATTCATGTGCCCCCAACTCTAAATAAGATTAGGATATATTGGATATAAATTGACAATAATGTTAGGGAGTGTTGGACGCCTGGATGCACTAAAAAAATACTCCCTCCGTTCCTTATTATAAGAGACATTTGATGCTTATAGCATGTTCCCATATATAAGAAACACTTAAAAGTTGTCTCTAGTTTTTTGTATTGATTTCCTATTTTACCCTTATTTATTTTGTCTCCAACTCATTCTCTCTCCCTCCCACTTCTCTTTCTTTTAATAATTTAATTGTTCTCTCTCATACTCTCTCTCCTTATTAATAGGGGCATTGTTGGAAAAAATATTATACTTTTTACGCATTAATTGTCCTTAACTAATTTTAACTGTTTTTTTTATCAACGTAATTTGATTATTTGTCTCTTATAATAAGGAACGGAGGGAGTAGTATCAGTGTGTTAAATGCTTCATAAATAATATTAAAGTGATGGATATTACTGAGAAAAAATACTAGGGTGTTGAATGTCACTTTACCCTTAATTAATTATCATTCTTTTCTCTCTCTTTTTTTGACGAAAAAGTTTAGGTGAATTAGGTTTCGAAAACTTATCAAGGTTAGTGTGTTAAACTCACATCAATAGTAGAATTCAAATTCACAACCTTGTGAGTTATAAGCCGACTCTTTATTTGTAACATCCTAATTTTTTTTATCCCTAAGACTAAAGTAAATTTATTAGTAAATTTTTATTAGCATTGATTTAACAGAAGTTAAAAATATATATAAAAATAGTTATAATAATTATAATCATATGTATGCGTGTATATGTCAACTATATATATGAATCGATGAATACAATAACAAATTTGAGAAATCCCACATAAACAAGCTGATAAGAAAATGGGGCTCTGTGAGCCCAAACATAGGGGTAGTGTGGGGAATTAAAAACAAGTTAAATAATTTTTGCACATAACTAAAATATTCTCAGTAAAGTGTCATGTACGAATTCATAAACCGTTGGATTGGGATGAAATTTGGTCTGTCAGTCTGGGACATCTAGCTCATCAATTTCAACAATTGGATGATTGATTAGATCTCTAAGGTAAGATTTATTATGTATGCATTAAACTTTTTTTTTCAAATTTTGTAGATAGAACCCTAAGTAGTAAGTTATTGTTTTTGAATTTGTTCATTGTTATATCAAGCCAAAATTTGGAAAATAGACTCAAGACATCCAATACATTAATTTCAATGATTAAATTAATAATTAAATTTTTGTAGTGAGAATAATTTAACTCGTATTAAATCCATTTCTCTTGTTTCTTTGAAAATAGAACAGAGGCTATAAATTGAAAGTTTTTTACCTAGGTTATGAATCAATTGTAATTGATGATTCTAGTATGATATAATCTATTAATTGAAAGATAATACAAGTTAAAGAAACTTAGGAATAAAATCTAAATCATGGCATTCCTGTTCTTACTCCAAACCTTAGAAAAATTATACGAGCTAGAATTCTGAGTAAAAATTCAAAAACCTTAAAGAGAGTTATGGATTGAAATTTAATATATAACTTACCCATGAGATACTGTAATAATGTATATTTTTTGTTTGTAAATCTGAAATTTGGTTTGTTGATTCCAAGTTTAGGGTCTTAATTTTTAACTCATAAGCACTTGTTGAATACCAGGTAATGTGAATTCTTACTTGTTTCCCCTACTAATTCCTCTATGAGTAGTTTTTAATTAAATTGAACATTTTAGGATAGATCTTGAATAATATAGAATAGAAAAACTGTCTTGAAATTATGGAAAAATTTTAGAAATTTGGAACAAGCCTGGTGGGAGTGGTTTGTGAAAAAGGAATTAATTATTAGAACTTTAGGACTGGATAAAAGCTCAATTAATGATTTTTGGATGAAATTACGGAACTGTGGCATATGATGTAGTTTGTGCCAATGAAGTATCCAAGCTATTGTTTTATTTGATTGGGTTTTATATGGCAACATGAGTTTTTGGAATGGTATATTCCTGTCTTGATTACTTGAGAATACTATTGTATGGTATGATATAAATTATCTGAAGTGGTTAAGATATGTTTTGAATCTTATGTGATACATGTTTTTATGATACCTGATGATGATTGAGAAATGCCATGGCGATAATTAATTGGTTTAACACTCATGGGAGGTGTTATAATGGAGACTGATATACATATATTACCATGTGGTTTGCCTTCATAGCGCGCATTATGGTTGACTCTTTAGAGATGGCAGTATCCCTTAGTTTACGACACTCTAGGAGTATCCTAGGGCAGTATCCCTTGAGGCCAACATCTCTGCTAGGAAACTGAGCAGTAAACCCATTGGGGCAGCATCCCTCTTTTCTGGAGGAAGCCATGGCCTGCATGTACTTTGCCAACTTTCGCTAGTCCACATCACACGTGTGGAAAGCTCATGAGAGTCAGCAATCCTGTCATTAGGACTCAACCTATGGGTTCAACTGGGCAAGTATAAAAAGGATACAAGGCAGGAATTGAACGATGAGTAAAGCATGCATATATGCTGATATTTCCTTTAGCTCATATGTTTGTGATGTTTGTTTCCTGTCCTGTGATAATAATATGTTAATGATTGTTTAAATTGTTAGTCCTACCTGGATCCTCTAAGGGGTGTTGGTAGGTGAGGTGGGTAGGAGTTTTCGTTACTGAGATAGTAGTCTCACTCCATTACTTCTGCCATTTTTAGGTAATAGTATAAGAGTCGCAATAGGAAAGGAACTGGAGATGTGAGGTCATCTTCATTGGTGATCACCCCTTGAACTTTGGTTATGTTCAATCATTATTTATTTGCCACTTAGGACATCATTATGCATCTCTTTTTATATTCTCCATGTTAAAACTATTAATATGTCCTTAATTATAAATTTTCTTTTGAAAGCCTTAAGGGCCGTGGATCCATGATCAAATATTTCTGAAGAATTCTTAGAAATAAGCTAAATTTCGTTTTGTTATATTACTTGTCACATACAAACTGTGTCAATTAGGTTCATGGAAGACTTTTTATAACCATGTTAGGAGTATAATACCTCCTAATATGGTTATGCACAACGGTTACGTATGATTCTTTTATAATCATGATATGTTATACTGTTGGCTGGTTGACAAACTCAATTACTTTTATATTTTTTGATATTTTTTATATGGGTTTTGTCAACTTAATTAGTCTTTTTTTCCTTAATTGATTGTTAATTGATTTAACATGTTTTATTTTGAATTATTATTTTATAGGGGCAAAATTGTTATATTTTGGTTTAATTGTGACTAATTGATTTTTAAGGACAATTAATGCTACCTTATTCTTCAATCTTGATTGCAAGTTTTTGACGATTTAAAAATAAAAGGAGAAAAAAAAAAGAAAAGCAAAAAAAAATTAATTAAAAAAAGAAAAAATAATAATAAAAGGGGAGAGCATTGGTTCTCTTATTTTTTTTATATTATGGTTATATGACAAAGAGTAAAGAAATCTGAAACAATTTTTATAACTCACTTTCTTTTATTAAAATGGTAATGATTTGATATTTCTTATCTGTGTTAAGTGTGGCAAACTTCTAGATAAAGTGTTATATTATCAATATAACTAACTCTTGTTGGTATTATCATTCATTTCTTATAGATATGTAGTAGTTAGTATTCTTTAATTTGTGTATTCTATTAAAACATGAGACAAATATTTTTCATTTGGGAAAGTAACATTAATTCCATTTCATTTTATTGAAATTGTGTAACGATTTGTTAATATCTTTTTTTGAAAGAACAAAGTACACCAGACAATTCTCTAATTTATTAATCAAATTAGATAATGTAATCAAACTAAATACTTTTTTGTTGCTTAAAATTATGTAGTTAATATACTATCTTTAACAGTTTATCGTGACATGAAAATTAGAGTAGTTTCAAATGCAAGGTGAACATTAAGTTAATTAATTATTCTTGTAATCCTATTAAGAGTAAAATTGTACTACCTCCAGTTCTTAATATAAAACCCTGTTTGACTTTTATTTTGATCCTAAATATAAGATCCGAATCTATTTTGTCTCTCATATTTATCTATTTTTTTTAAAGTAGCCCTTCTAATAACGGTAGTTCTAACCAATACACTTGATTAGCAATGATATTTTAAGAAAAATAATATCTACTTGTTACAAATAACTAGCTTAACTTATTTTCTTAATCTCCTCAAATTAGTCAATTAGTTCTTATAATTAGAACTAGAGGTAGTAGTACTTTTATATTATGAAAAGGTTTACTTTTTAACGAAACATATAAGTTTAGATGGGAGAAGTTTACTCTGCGCATATTAAAATTTTAGGAGAGATTGACGTAATCCTTGAAATAAAAAAATTGTAATGTAATCTCACTAAGGTCAAAGGAAGGTTATTGGTGTATATATATCAATTGGCAATTTTATTAAGGGGTTAATTTTGAATATTCCCCATGGTCTACGTGCATGCCTTAAGTCTTAAGTTGTCCTTATTTTATTTTTATTTTTCATTGATAAAATATATAGAAGAATCATGTGATGCAAAAAATATATTAATTATATTCTGCAAATTGTTTAAGTATTTCCAAATATCTTCCATCAGATGATTTTTCTTGGACGACAGAATCCAATACTTATACGTAGCAAGAGACACAAAGAATAGACTAAATATGTTTTTAACAAAAAAAGTCAGAGATAATATTAGAAACTAAAACGAAAACATAGGAAGAATGTCTATTTATTGATAACACATATCAAAGAGATATCTAATGCAAATAAATATAAATGATATATTTTAGAAAAATAAAGATATTAACTAATTTTCTTAATATATATTAATTGATATATAAATGAAGTATTTAAATTTTTTGTATAAAAAAATAATGGAAGGAGGTCCCGCCATTCATAGTATGAGTTTGTGCTTGTTTTTCTCAACCTGAACTGTCATGGGATGACCAAATAAAGGCCATGCGTATTACTTATCTATATATTCATGATTAAGCAAACTAAATCCCCTTTTTAAGAAGTTCGCAACCCTCGGACGGACCTCTTACCGCTATCGGGCAACTTGCCTCCACTAACAAAATGCTAAAATTATATATAAATAATTTTTTCCTTGAAAAAAATTACACATGATTTCCTTAGAAATTTTCATTTTTCCCCACCCCCAAAGATATCTTTGAACCCCCATGCATTTATTTTAAAAATATATATTGACTTTAGAAGTCATTTTGCACCATTCCACACTCTAAAAAAAAAAAAAAACCCAAACAATTGCACAATCACTACCTTATTAATGGTACGTTTGGTTCCATTAAAACCCCCAGCCAAATCATTCCATCAAAAAAGAGAAGGAATGTAAATTATTTTATAACATTTTACTGTTAAGGGTAAAATAATATATTATTATATCTTTTTATTTTTGCTATGTATAGGTAACCCCATGTTAGAAGTAGTTCTATTTGAAGTATTATTAGATACTAAATATGGACACTTCTCTCAGCGGGGATTTAAACCTTAGCTTGTTACGTTGTAAAGAACTAATTCTTACCATTAGAACCAACCTCTGTCGGTTGTAATTATATATATTTTAATTTTTTACTTTTAGTATAAGTATCCTTCTATTGTGGATAATTTTATTTGAGATACTGTCAGACATTAAATATTGATATTTTTTCTAACAAAGATTTAAACCGTAGTTTATCACGTTATAAGAGAATAATTTTTTTGGGCTAAGCCCAACTCCACGCCCTTGGTATAATTATGTGGTGTTGATGTTGGTGCAAAACAGGGACTGTACACTTCGAAGTTAGAAGTCGGAAGACCAGTCCCATTACATATTAGCAACAAAGGCCCGGGTGGAATAAAATCAGGCCGACTACTATGAGGCCTAGCATCCCTTTGAACAAAGTCAGAACTCTTAATGGGCTGATCCACCAAAACAGCCAAGCTCGCCAAATACTTCTCTGATCCTTAATATAAAATTTATTTAACTAATTTAATTAGATTAAGAAAGTTAAATAAGTTAGTTAATTATAAGACATGTGACCATTTTTTCTAAAATACCATAATCATTTTTTTAGTACCTCATCTTCCACTCCTACTTGATTATGGTTGAGGGAGTATCCACAGGGGTAATTTAAAAAAAATTAATAAATATGAGAAATGCGTCTTATATTTAGGACCAAAACCAACTCAATAATTAGGTCTTATATTAAGAATCGGGAGAGTATATCATTATGGGTCGGTGATTAATAATGTAAGTAGGGAAGTATATGCAATTAAGTACTGTCTCCATTCCTTATTATAAGATCATTTTAACTAAATTATGATATTTAAAAAAAAATTAAAATTAGTTAAAAGAAATAAATACGTAGCAAATACAATTTTTTTCAAATATACCCCTACATATAAATGGATAAATGTGAGAGAGTAATAATGAGATAAATAAAGAAAGAAAATGTGTTAGATGCATTAAATTAGGGGTAAGATAGGTAATAATATATTAAATACTCAGCCAAATTCAAAAAAATCTAGCAAAAAGGGATAGATCCATTAAAAAATTAGATCTTATAATAAAAGATGAAAGCAGTAACAAATATGCTGGATTAATTGTTAGGGATGTGACTGGGGAGATTTAATTTGGGAGGTAGCAGGGAAGGCTTTAACTACAGAGTGGGGATGGCTCAGTCCAAATGCAAATAGGAGCACTCTAATTTTGCTACTTTCCCATCTACTCTTTTTCATTATTGCTTTCATGCGTCTGCCTCGTTTTTAGGATGACGCCAATTATAACTTCCTACTTACGAGTCACGAGCCCTAGCACTTTTTTTTTTTTAAGTACAAGATTCCTCCTGATACTTTTAAGTATAAGATTTTTTTATATATTTACTTTATATACCGTAAAAATATTTTTAAAATTATAATTTAAGATTTACTCAAACACCTCCTTAATTTATTTTAAAAAAATATTTAAAAAAAAGTACTAATAGAGATATTTAAAGTCTGAACGTTCAAGAGATGCTGCCCAACACGAAACGGATAGCTACATAGAGCAAGCTACAGTTTGACATGGTGGGCCCATCAAACCACGCCTCACTTATAATACCCAATAACTAGTACTTTTTGCCAACACCTCAGTCTTTGTTTGCTTGGAAGGTTTTTAGAGATAGAGGAGAAGAAATTGTGTTTGGTTCAAAAAAATAAAGAAAAAAGGAGGGAAAAAATATTATCTTTTAGTACTCTCTTCTTCTTTTTTTACTCCTCTCCAAATTTAGAATTTTTTTGGAAGGGAAAAAATATTATCTCTTATCCTAATTAAATTATCCATGGTAGTTTTTGAATATTTCAAGGTTCTTCTTTCTAGTAAAAACTTTTTTTATTCTTTGCCTCTTTTTTTTTTACTTTTTTTTTTTCAATCTCTGCTATTCTTTTACAGATTTTTTTTTGCATATTTTCTTTCGCTGATTTTCTTATTTTTCACGCTCTTTACGATTAATCTTTCCCATTTTTCCCCTTACCTAATCTCTCACCTCATTCATCTTATCATTATTATCAGGATTTTTATTCATTTATTCTGTATAAAACTATTTTTTATTGGTTTATATGAGTTAAAGTCACTGAGATCTATTAAAATGATATTATCAATCACCAAATTTATTAATGTGTGTGTTTATATATACCTATTCTAATTTAATTTCATTTTTTTATACAGTACTTTGTGTATTATCTAATCAAGTATGTGAAATTGCGCATATTATATAATTAAGGATGGAAAAATTTAAAACTTGTAGCATAAATTTATTTATAATTTATATAATATATATGCTAAATATTATAATATATTTTTATGGTTGACACTTATTTTAATATATGATTATTTATAATCTATTTGTTATGTTTCAAGATACCTAGTTTCTTTTTTTATATTCATAAATTAGAAAATAATAATTATGATATAAATATCGTAATAAAATAATAAAAAAGTTTAAATAAAAAGATACATATATATTTGTTAACTTAAAATTAACTTCCCTCCATTCTCCTCTTAAACTAAATAAAAAATCTCCCCTGCACTTTCTTTTCTTCTTATCAAATAAAACTCATAACCTCCCTTCTCCTCCTCTCTCCCCTTAATTTACCTCCCTCCTCCTCCTATCTATTAGACCAAACAAAGCCTAAATCTATAACTATGGATATTTTAATTTTCTTTATTTATTTCACATATAAGTACGTCCTTACCCCGCTCATGATGACGACGTGTGACCGCTTCCAACCCCATTATTTTTTGTCGTCACCTGGCCAACCTCTGTTTCCCACAATGCTTGTATCGGCTTTGCGCGCCGGCAACCAAACTAGAGAAAATTAAATCTGGGGAAGAATAAGGAACGTAATTGGAGATGACGAGAGGAGAATATCAGTGTGAAACGGAAACCCATGTTTTGATGTTTCCATTGCCTGCTCAAGGTCACGTCAACTGTATGCTTCAACTGGCGGAGCTTCTGGTTCTCTCCGACGTCCATGTCACCTTTCTCAACACAGAGCACGTCCACCACCGCCTCCTTCGTTTCGCCGATGTCCCTTCTCGTTTAGCAGCCTATCCCACTCTCCACTTTGAGACTTTCTCCGACGGACTTCCCTCCGACGACCCCCGACACGGAGACAATTTAGGCGAACATATCAAACAGGTGAATTTGACCGCTCTGCCTCAGTTGAGGGAGATATGCATGGAAGATTCTGGAAAGCCTAGGTTCAGCTGTATCGTTGGAGATGGCATCTTTGGACGCCTCACCTACGAACTAGGACAAGAACTCGGGATTCCGGTAGTTTATTTCCGTACCGTCAGTGCTTGCAGTTTTTGGGCTTATTTTTGCGCTCCGAGGCTACTTGAATGCAACGAACTTCCTATTCGAGGTATGTATTCCTTCTGTTCCGGATTTAGTCAGATTCAGAAGTGAACTTTTTGAATGATCTGATATTAACAAGGGGTAAGATTGAAGGTGAAGACGACATGGATCGCATGATAACCAGTATCCCTGGTATGGAAAACTTGGTTCGATGTCGGGATCTCCCCAGTTTCTTTCGAGGAACACATAACGGTAACCTTCCTCTAGAACCTGTGGTGTTCGAGACCCATCAATCGCTGCGAGGACAAGCTCTGATTTTAAACACATTTGAAGACTTAGAAGGCCCGGTCCTCTCCAAGATTCGCCTTCACTTTCCCAGACTCTACGCCCTCGGCCCTCTCCACGCACACCTTACCTCCAGAAAAGCCGCCAAAACGATGTCGTCGGAGGAGAAACCGGCAGCTTCCTTCATCAGCAGTCTCTGGGAAGTGGATAGAAGCTGCATGACGTGGCTCGACGCTCAGCCACCTAAATCGGTGATATATGTGAGCTTCGGAAGCATAACCACAATCTCGAGAGATATGCTCACGGAGATATGGTACGGTTTAGTGAACAGCAAGAAACGGTTCTTGTGGGTGATCCGACCCGACATGGTGGCAGAACAAGACGGGAAGGATCTGCCATTGGAGCTTGTGGAAGGGACGAAGGAGAGAGGGTGCATGGTGGGTTGGGCCCCACAACAGGATGTTCTTGCACACGCGGCGATTGGTGGGTTCATGACACACAGTGGATGGAACTCGACGTTGGAGGGCGTGGTAGCCAGCGTTCCGATGATATGCTGGCCATACTTTGCAGACCAGCAGATAAACAGCAGATATGTGAGTGAGGTGTGGAAGATAGGGTTGGATATGAAGGACACGTGTGATAGGAAAGTTGTGGAGAAGATGGTAAATGATGTGATGGAGGAGAGGAGGGAGGAGTTTGAGAAATCGACGCAAGCTATGGCCAACTTGGCCAAAACGAGTGTACGAGAAGGTGGATCTTCCTACTCTGATTTTGACCGTTTGGTTGAGTTCTTGAAATTACTTGGTACTCGTCAAAAGCAAAGTTGACGGCGGAGAATCTTTCTTGTTTCCTTCTTCGGCCATGGATGGACTTTCATGGCCGATTCTTCTTCCACTTTGTGAAGTTATCACTTCATACTACCCTGATTATGATTTATAATTTATAATTTATAAATAAATTCTTATAATTAAGGTCAAAAATAGTATTTATTACGATTCTTAGTGGCGTAGGCCTAGAACCTAATAGTAGTTGCGATGCTTTAATTGTTTGTAGGACTTTGTGTATAAATGAATAAATAATGTGTGTGACCCCAAAGTAGCTAATGAAAGTTTTAGAATTAAACACCCTATGCCAGCCAAACTGAGAACGTTTACAATACATTCAAGGTGACATCAATTGGCGCCTAATGACTCTAATATAATTGATTCTAATAAGGGGATATTTATTATAACTAAGCTTAGGAAAAAAAAGTCACATCATTTAGTAGCAATTATAAAACTGTTACAGAAAAATACAATTAGTAAAGTCATACTCGTCTTTTCCTTCCCTGCGTTCTCACGGGCAAAACTTTAATTAATTTGTGAGGAATTCAAAAAAATAAAAGTTAGTGGGGACAAAATCTGGGCATTTAATATAAATATTAACATTTCCTTAAAATATATTTTTAAATGTTTAATAAATTACTATATAAAGAAAAAATTTGATGAAAACTAAAAACTAAATAATTGGATTGAGATCCTGCTTATACGAACAAATAACACTCTTTTACATTAGGGAACCATACGAATCGATCCTGCTTATCAGGACAAGAGAAAGAATTTGCTAATATTTTGATTACAGATTAGATTATTTAAAATTCTTGAGGTGAAAAAACAAAGATTATTTAAGATGCGTGATTAACATAAATGGTGCCTCTTTCATTAATGTAATTAAGGGCGGGGAGATGCAATAATTCTGGCTTAATTTGCAGCTATAGGGGTGAGGATGTTTTTTAATAATTTCACCAAAAAGAAAATTTTATGCATTACTGAGCATACGAGTACGTGACAAGGCCAAAGTCATATACGAACAATTCATACAACAACAAAAAAGTCATATACTAAACTGGACTGATACTAAATTGGTTGAAACAGTGATTTAAGAATGAGTGGGTTAAACTAGGAATTAACTTAGAGTCAAACAGATCATATTAGAATAATACAATGTAATTAAAAATAACAAAATATAATAACATTAATAATCACTAATAATAAATACAAAGAAATACAATAATAGTTTAATTATAATAATAACAAAGTATAATAACATTAAAAAATTTGATTTTTACAATTCCTTAATAATTAAAATTAATAATTATTGATACTAGAATCATAATTAAAATTCATTCAAAATTATAGTGATCAAGATATTAGCAGTTGAATGAGAAAAAATAGAATCAATAGCGATATAATCAGAACTAGTTCACGCTGATATTCATTACCCCTAGTTTGATACCGATTCAATTTTTAGCCAATTCAACATGCAAACTAGACTACTGGCCAGTTCGTTAGTTTAACCGATTAAACTAACCGATTCAGTCTGTCTTTTTTCCTTGTGGACAACAAAAAGTTACATCAATGATGAAACAAATTTAACATTTATGATGAAGAAAAAACAGAATAAAATATTATAAATATGGGAATGAAATGGAAGAAACATGGAACCAGAGAAGCAAAGATGTTTAGGAGGATATGTGCGTTTAATTTGTGTGTGTGAACATAAAATTTTACATCGACTTACACTTCGATTAGCCAAAGGGCTACCATTATATGATAGTTATGATATTTTAGTTATTCGATAATTTGACTCTTTTTCCCCCTGCCAATTAAAGTAAGTTGGCGCGAGTTGAATCGGAAGACGCATATGCATATCGTCAAACCATTTTTTTCCCCGTCAGATGCGTGTCTTCAAAGGATACATGGAAATTAAGTAAAATAAGAAAAAGAAAAGAAAGTAATCGCAATTTAAGAATAAAAATTAAACACGAAAGAATATGTTGTTACTTTTCCTAAGAGACAAATTATAAGGGCCAAAATATTATTTAAGAATCTGTAAAATATTTTATTTTCTTAGAAAATTCATGTTTATAATCAATATAATATTTATTTTTAAATAAATATGTTTTACAGATTTATTTTAAAATCTTAGCCTTGTTTGGTTCTATTTTATATTTTTTTACGTTTTTTAAAAACAAAATTTTAAGTAGTAAGTTTTTTAGAGAAAAAAATTAAAAATTTATACTGCTGTTGAAGGAACTGTAAAAATTACGGATTTCCATCCTCTTTCTTTCCCTCCACCGTCATCTTTTTTTCTTCACAACTATTAGATCAAAACTCCAATAGTTCAGATTTAATATTTTATAACATTTTATAAAAATAAATATTATTATAAAAATAGGTAAATAAATTTAAACTGTTAAAATATAATCTGAACAGTTCATTGCTACAAACTGTTAAAATAAAACAATTTTTTTTGAATTTTTTTATTACAGTTGTGAACTGTTCAGATTATATTTTAGTAGTTTAAATTTATTTGTTTATTTTTTAATAATATTATTTTTATAAGATGTTAAATTTAGATTATTGGAATTTTGTTTTAGTAGTTGTGTAGAGAGAAAAAAGATGGTGAAGGAAAAGAGAACGGGAAGGACAGAGGAGAGAATCCAAATGTAAAAATTACTTTGCCGACCAGCAGATAAACAATAGGTATGCGAGTGAGGTGTGGAAGATAGGGTTAGATAGGAAGGACACGTGTGATAGGAACATTGTGGAGAAGATGGTGAATGATCTCATGGTGGAAAGAAGGCAGGAGTTTGAAAAATCGACACAGGCTTTGGCCGCTTTAGCCAAAACGAGGATACGAAAAGGTGGTTCTTCCTACTCTGATTTTGACCGTTTTGTTGGTTTCTTGAAGTCACTTAGCTGTCCTCGAAATTGACAGTTCTCATTGCGCGCGATGCCATGGAGATTTCTTCTTCCTGCAATATAATCCCGCTTCCTCCTGGGTGGGCCCCAATATTTCTTTTCTAATTCTTTGATAATCTCCTATGGGTTGGGACCCAACAATTAAAGTATTGTCATCCATTAGTTTTGCAGTGTTCCCTTGCTATCAAAGTCACAGCAGATGATTTTAGGAGTATAAGTAACATCTTGGTTATACTACCTCCAATTTTTAATATGAAAACTAAATAATTAATTTAAAAATATTTAAAAAAATAGCTAATTGAGTCAGTTATAAAAAAAAAGTGTTGATTTACTTAAATTAACATTATTTAATCATATCTATATTAAAACTACACTTGAGTGAAAAATACTTTATAATAAATAAAGATATTGTTTTAGAACACGTTATAAATTTAGGTGAGATATGGATATTATATTGAAAACCGCCGACAGACTCTCACATTTAGGATTAGAGGAAATATTATAGGGGAAATTGTAAAAAAAGACCTTGGAATTGTAAAAACGCAGATAGGAACCATTGACAACTTCACTTTGGGTTTTGACAAGAATAATATGTCCTGAAGTTGTCAAAACCCAAAGTGAAGTTGTCAAGGGTCCCTATCTGCGTTTTTGCAATTCCAAAGTCTTTTTTTGCAATTTTCCCAATATTATATATACTTACACAAAAAATAATTTTTTATGATCTTTACATGATTGTACTATCTTAGAAATCAAGCACTTACGCTTATGAACGAACTTACGTACTATATCGATATGTCTAATCTTCATAAATTTCTTGTAAGAAATATTTTTTGGTAAGATTCTTCTAACAAAATTAAATACGAAGACATTCCGAGAAATTCGACTCAACTATCATGGGCGGCGCTCTCATTAATATTGTGTATAAGCCCGATATTTCTCTGGATAATTGGTGTGTAGAATAGAAGTAAAAAACCGCTGGTCTCGTCCAGTCTAGTTTAACTCAAGGGGGTCCAGTTCAGCTCAATTCGGTTCAAATAAACAATATGATAAAAGTGGATCAGACTGGATCAAACTAGCTGGTTTGGCTGAATTGGGTTCAAAACTAACAGGTCAGACTACTAAGTGATACATTTAAAAAACTTTGTCTAATTTAGAATGTTGTTTTTTATTGTTATTTAATATTGTTAGAAAGTTTTATGGATCTATAATTAAGTCTCAATATTTTGGGATAATTTCTATATGATTATAGGTTTTTTTTATTATGCTAATTGTGTTTATTAATATAAAATATTGATTCCACAAAGAAAAAATTGAAAAAAAAAGGAAAATTAAGGTTCTGGACCAATCCAAAGAGTTCGGTGGACCAAGTCCAATGCAACTTGAACTTAGGTCACTGTTGGACTGGACTAGACTGGACCATAGACTGCCAGATCTAACTTGACTAAAAGTTAAACTAGAGTTTGAGTTGGATTTTAGTACGATGGAGTCTATCTATTGTGCAACCCTAGCGCAAAATATGGCCTTTGATGCCTCGCTTTCTAATGCTTCAATATATTTTTCATTTCTTTTTTTTACTTGATTATTATATTCCATATAAAAAGAGCAATATTTTGATATTTTCACAATCATGAAATGGCATTTTTTAAATTTTATATATTTTTTTAAAAATAAAATTGTACGATTTTAGATCATTATTTGTCGTCTAAGAAAAATGGCCTTCAATAATAGCATAAATGGTTAAAAATGCTCCTTCTTTTTTTACCCACTTTAAAAACGTTTCTTCAGATGCTTCCTTGCAAGTGTGTTATTGTTCTCTTTTTTTTGGATACAGAGTGTGTTATTGATCTCTAGATACAGAGCTGAGAGAACACCGACGCTGGATTCCGTCCATTGATCTATGCCTTAATTGGAACTTCTATATTATGATTTTTTTTGTCAAAATATATTATGAAATTATTAGAGTCTTTTATTAATTTTAGTTTTTTTTAATAAGATAGCAAATTATATTATACTCCTCTGATACTTAATATGGGACCCAATTATTAAGTTGATTTTGATCATAAATATAAAACTCATTTCTCATATTTATCAATTGTCTCTAAATTACTTATATGGATATTTCCTCAACTATAATTAAGTAGAAGAGGGATATGGGATATTAAGAAAGATGATTATGGTGTTTTAGAAAAAATATGTCACATTTTTTATAATTAACTAACTTACCTAACTTTCTTAATCTAATCAAATTAGTTAAATGAGTTTTATAATAAGTATCGGAGGAGTATGAAAAAAGAAAAACACATAAGGACTAGTATATATATTGGAAAGGAGAATACATTACGCGCCTACTAGTATTTCCTTTTGTCCCCATTATAAGGCATCTCTTAGAAGTAATTTTCGGACTTAAATTTGAGTCACCAAAACAGCCACATTGATTACTTTTTTCCCCTCATTTTACTCTTGGTGCTAGTTGAAGTTTAGAAATTGGAATAATTAAATCACACCCTTTAAACAGGGACAAAATTGAAAATTTTATTAATTTGGAATAAATTTAATGACTTAACTGTTATTCTTACCCTATGCTTAGTATAAAGAAATTGGAAGAGTCAGCTGGGGAAATGAGAAAAAAATTTAATAAGCTTGACTTTAAAAATTGAAAAAAAAATAGAATTATATCTTTCATGTTATTTTATAAGCTCACTTTTTCAATTTTTTAAATGCAACTCATTAAAAATTTTTATGCTTTCCATTTCCTTGGTTGGAAATAGCTAGAATAAGAATAAATGAGTAGAAAATTAACAAGATAATAGTAATAACTATTTAGACTACCATTATAATTGAGAAAATCCTAAAAAATACTTTTAAAATTTTAAAATCTCAAATAAAAAATAACTATGAAAACATGTTGTTATTTTTTTTTAAATATTGTCAATTATTATTAAAGTGTAGTAAATAAGATTGATATAAAATTTTAAAATCTAAAGATTTTTTTTTAAAAAATTCTAGCCGGTTAATTAATCTGGCGGCCGCTAGTAGGCGCGCCCCATTCACATAAATGAAGGGACATTTATAAGTTAATTATGTTGAGTTATGAAAGGACACTCTAATCATGTTTGGCCTGGTTATAATTTCTTGTTTCATATGTGCTCTTTATTATTTTGAAAGGTATTTGGATAAAATCTACATATTTTAAAAGTACTTTTATAATATACGAAATAAATATATAAAAAAATTATTTCGTTTTACGAAAAATATTTTTTAAAAACACTTATTTGCGTTGCTAAACACTCCATTTACTCCAAGAAAAATTCTTAGGGCCCAGGCTGAGCAAATAACCCTGAGTTAGATTTTCATTAAAAAAAGGGAAAATGACATTGAGGTCCCATACAACACAAAATACTACAAAAAGGTCCCAGGAAATTTGGTAATGATTCTGAAGTCCCAAAGGGACTTCAGTGCAATTTGATGAATTACAAAATGACGCCTCTGCCCCTGTTGAAATGCCCTGTTTTTCAGTCTGAAATGAACACTCTGTACGCAGGAAGCAAGAGAGAAAAAACCCAAACTTCATTCTGCTTCTTCTCCCATTCCCATCTGAAAATCTCATCCACTCTATTAATGTTAATCATCGGCAAAAATCGCTTGTGTTTTTGGTTTGGTGTGTGTTTGGTCATTCAAGTTGGGGTTTTATTATAGGTGGGTAGGGTGATTATGGGTGTTCTGTTTCTGGGTATATTGTGGGTGGATTGAAGGTGGGTTTGCTCTGTCTGGGCATGGTTTAGGGGGAACTGATGAGAAAGATGAAGGTTGGTGTGATTAGAAACCCTTACTGCGAAATAGGAAAATATGTTGTCAATAGAGCCGCGACAGTTGTCAATATAGCTCCTTGACTTGTCAATAATAACAGCATTGTACAGATTTACATTAACTGATTTTTTAAATTTTTTACACAAAGGCCATGCCTTCTGTACCTTGACTCATTGGTAGAGGTCACAAAAAGAGGAAGAAGGGCAACAAAGAAGGGTGAGTAGTTACATGAGACAAAACAAAAAAAAAGCCACTTTGATCCTAGACAAATGATGGCAAAAGAATTTTTTCATAAATAGAAGTGACATAAATTTTTTTGGTAGATGTCACAACACACACAAATAATTAGTTTAATACTGGATACATGCAACTATTTGTTTTTTTTAATGGGGTTATAAAATCAGTGTAATTACTGTATATGAAGTTGTAAATGAAAGTTAGCTGTGTATTACATTCTGATGCATAGTTAGTTGTCATTATCCGCACCCTTGATTGTCAATATATACTTCGTCACTTGTCACTCACTGCACCATTAGTTGTCAATTAATGTGCTGATATAAATTTAAAAAAATATGATTTTCTTTACATAATGTTATACAACGTCATACAATATCACTAATTCCTCAAAACTAATCCATTTTTTATAATGTGATATAGAATAGTTACTAAAAGTCAATTATCACTGATATGAAGTTATAAAATCACTTGTCATGAACAACAAATTCACTTGTTAATGGTTTTGCTCTGTGCTGATGTTAGTTTAGTAGCAAAGGAAGAAAAAGATGAAGTTTAATGTGGGTAGAAACTCTTAGCACGAAATGGGATATTGTGTTGTCAATCAGGCCGTGATAGTTGTCAATGTATGCCACGACAGTTGTCAACGTAGCTCCTTAACTTGTCAATGACAGTTGCATGATTCTTGATGCAGGTTTAAATTACTGATAGCGAATACATCTGAAAAGCATATATTTTGCTTTGTTCACATAGAGAGAAAGTTTATAAATGATAGAGAAGATGATATGAGATATGTGGGAGGTAGTGTAAGAACAACAATATAAAGGAGGGCACAAGTTATGAAGAATTGAAGGAAATTATATCATCAATTGCTAGAAAAGAAAGTGACTCATTTCTTTTGAAATTCTCAGTTGTGTATAGCTCAACAGCATCTGGCGTAGAAATTAACAACCTGAGTTATCCAAAATAACAAATAATATAATAGAAGTTAATAACAAGTGATATAACAATTTTATAACAAATGAATGTGTGAATATTAATAATTAATGTTCAAAATTTTTATAACTGGAGGTGTCATTTATTTATAATGTTAAGTGATATTTGCATTAAAATATAATTATTAAGAAGAAGGTGTTACTCAGATTTATGTTCAATTGATAAGAGACAGTGCCTACATTAACAAGTCACAGTACTCTATTGGCAAGTTACAGTGCCACCATTGACAAGTTAGTGTGCCACCATTGACAACTGATAATCCGCTGCGGCGTCTGACCATATCTGTCGCGGCACCCCCATCTGTCCCAAGGAGTTGCCATTCTGTGTAAGGCACCGGGGCACCTAATCATATCCGCCGCAGTGCCCAAACCTTTCGAGAAGTTATTCGGTGAACAACAAGTCACAGTGCTACCATTGACAAGTCAGTGTGCTACCATTGATAAGTCATAGTGCCACCATTGATAAATCATAATGCTTCCATTGACAAGTCATAGTGCCATCATTAACACTTCATTAATAATAATTATATATGACAATATAATCAAAATATAATATGACAGAGTAATTAAAATATCATATGATACTAAAACAGGTTATGTAACTTGAATTCATATTGTTGACAACTTATATCAGCAAATTAATTGACAAGTTACAATGCTCCATTGACAAGTTATAATAGGTCTAATAACAATGTAGGGTGCGAATAATGACAATTGAAATGACAGCAGAATCTAACATGCCAAGTTACACTGAAACCATTAACAAGTGAATATGTTGTTTATGACAAGTGATTTTATGATTTCATATCAGTGATTACTGACTTTTAATAGCTATTCTATATCATATTATAAAAAATATATTAGTTTTGAGGAATTAGTGATATTGTATGACGTTGTATAACATTATATAATAAAAATCATATTTTTTTTAAAATTTATATCAGTACATTAATTGACAACTGATGGTGCAGTGAGTGACAAGTGACGAAGCATGTATTGACAATGAAGGGTGTGGATAATGACAACAAACTATGCATCAGAATGTAATACACAGCTAACTTTCATTTACAACTTCATATACAGGTAATTACACTGATTTTATAACCCCATTAAAAAAAACAAATAGTTGCATGTATCCAGTATTAAACTAATTATTTGTGTGTGTTGTGACATCTACCAAAAAAATTTATGTCACTTCTATTTATGAAAAAATTCTTTTGCCATCATTTGTCTAGGATCAAAGTGGCTTTTTTTTTTGTTTTGCCTCATGTAACTACTCACCCTTCTTTGTTGCCTCTTCTTCCTCTTTTTGTGACCTCTACCAATGAGTCAAGGTACAGAAGGTCATGGCCTTTGTGTAAAAAATTTAAAAAATCAGTTAATGTAAATCTGTACAATGCTGTTATTATTGACAAGTCAAGGAGCTATATTGACAACTGTCGCGGCTCTATTGACAACATATTTTCCTATTTCGCAGTAAGGGTTTCTAATCACACCAACCTTCATCTTTCTCATCAGTTCCCCCTAAACCATGCCCAGACAGAGCAAACCCACCTTCAATCCACCCACAATATACCCAAAAACAGAACACCCATAATCACCCTACCCACCTATAATAAAACCCCAACTTGAATGACTAAACACACATCAAACCAAAAACACAAGCGATTTTTGCCAATGATTAACATTAATAGAGTGGATGAGATTTTCAGATGGGAATGGGAGAAGAAGCAGAATGAAGTTTGGGTTTTTTCTCTCTTGCTTCCTGCGTACAGAGTGTTCATTTCAGACTGAAAAACAAGGCATTTCACCAGGGGCAGAGGCGTCATTTTGTAATTCATCAAATTGCACTGAAGTCCCTTTGGGACTTCAGAATCATTACCAAATTTCCTGGGGCCTTTTTGTAGTATTTTGTGTTGCATGGGACCTCAATGTCATTTTCCCTTAAAAAAATGTTTACATTCAGCGTCACGGATTTCTTTGAACATAGGATTCTCTTCATATGATTATAGGTATTAAAAAATACCGATTTCCTTATTTCTGTCAATGTCTCAATGACAGTACGGTGACGCGGGCCAATTTGTCAATCACATGCACATCTCGAAAGCCTCAGAGAAACACATCCAAGATCCAGGAGTCACATGGGGCGGCCGAATTGTTTGACCACGTTGGTTAGAGCTTCATAGCAAAATCAAGCTGAGAACCCCATGCTTTGGAACATCCTAGAAAACCATTAATTCAGGTTCAGTTCCGAGAAAATGACATATTGCTACTCGTCTTCGGATTCTTGATACAAAACATATTTGATTAATTTGATTAGATTAAAAAAATTAGATAAGTTAGTTAACTATAAAAAATATAAGATATTTTTTCTAAAATATCATAATCATCTTTTTAATATCTTCTCTCTCTTTTCTATGATTATAGTTGAGAAAGTATTTATAAAAATAATTAAAAAAATTAATAAATATGATAAATAAATTTTATATTAAAACATAAAATAACTCGATAATTATATCCTATATTTTACATCGAAGGAGTATATATCTAATTCCCGCCGGCGACATCGGAGACAGAGGAGAAGAAACCAAATAGTGACGGATATGGGAGGAGAAGATCAACAATACCGTGAAAGTGAAACCCATGTTTTGATCCTTCCTTGTCCAGCTCAGGGTCACGTGACCTGTATGCTTCAACTCGCCGAGCTTCTGGCTCTCTCCCACATCCATGTCACCTTTCTCAACACAGAACACATCCACCACCGTCTCCTCCGTTTCGCCGACCTCCCTTCTCGTTTCGCCTCCCATCCCACTCTCCACTTTGAGACTTTCTCCGACGGCCTTCCCGCCGACGACCCCCGACGAGGAGATAACCTAGTAGAACACATCAAACAGGTGAATTTGCACGCCAAACCTCAGTTGAGGCAGATATGCTTGGAACCTTCTGGGAAACCCAGGTTCAGTTGTATTATCGGAGATGGCATCTTTGGACGCCTCACCAACGAACTGGGAGAAGAGCTTGGGATACCTGTCGTTTATTTTCGCACTTGCAGTGCTTGCTGCTTTTGGGCTTATTTTTCTGCTCCTAGGCTATTTGACTGCAATGAACTCCCCATTCAAGGTATACATTTTATCTAATCTTTCTAGTCTTCGTTTTTTCCCCTTTCTTTTGATGAGCATAATGTTCAATACAAACCTGACAATACCTTTACCTCTCCAAATTAAAAGATTTCAAGTTAACACTGTGTGAGATTTAAGGGGAAGAAGACTTGGATCGAATAATAACGAAGATCCCGGGAATGGAAAACTTGATTCGATGTCGAGATCTCCCAAGTTTCTTTAGAAGAACCCATAACGGCCAAGTTTATTTAGAATCTGTGCTGTTGGAGACCCAGCAATCGCTGCGAGCACAAGCTCTGATATTGAACACATTTGAAGACTTAGAAGGAGCGGTCCTCTCTCAGATGCGACTTCACTTCCCCAAACTCTACACCCTCGGCCCTCTCCACGCACACCTCAAATCCAGAAAGGCCTCCAAAACGGCGCCGTCAAAGGAACCGCCTCCTAATTCCATCATCACCAATAACAGTCTCTGGGAAGTAGATAGAAGTTGCATGGAGTGGCTCGACGCTCAGCCACCTAAATCGGTGATTTATGTGAGCTTCGGAAGCATAACCAGAGTCTCAAGAGATGATCTCCTGGAGATATGGCACGGTTTGGTGAACAGCAAGAAGCGGTTCCTGTGGGTGATCCGGCCCGACATGGTGATCGAAAAGGAAGGAAATGATCTGCCAGACGACCTAACGGAAGGGACGAAGGAGAGAGGCTGCATGGTGGGGTGGGCCCCGCAAAAGGAGGTGCTTGAACACGTGGCAGTTGGTGGGTTCATGACACACAGCGGATGGAACTCAACGTTGGAGAGTGCGGTGGCTGGAGTTCCGATGATATGCTGGCCTTGCTTTGCCGACCAGCAGATAAACAGTAGGTATGTGAGTGAGGTGTGGAAGATAGGGTTAGATATGAAGGACGTGTGTGATAGGAAGGTGGTGGAGAAGATGGTGAATGATCTGATGGCTGATAGGAGGGAGGAGTTTGAGAAGTCGACGGAAACTGTGGCGGCGGTGGCCAAGGCGAGTGTGAGCGAAGGTGGATCCTCGTACTCTGAGTTTGACCGTTTTGTTCAGTTCTTGAAGTCATTGAGTTCTGGGAAATGAAGTTTTGTCTTTTTCATTGGAAAATTGGAGTTTTGTCGGCTCATTGGAGATTGGACTTTCCTAATTTCTTTGCTCCTTTTTCGTTCTGGGCTTAGCCCAAGGAAGAAGTGGATTGTTTTGTTTGTTCTTGACGAGTACAAATATAATCTTTGGCCCAAAAATAAAAGAGTTCATATCCAATTGATGCGTGATTCTTCTACTTCTGGATCCATACATAACGTATCTTTGTGGATTTGATTACTGGCAATTTTTCTGTATCATACTTTTTCGGGGGTATTTGGCAACCTCCAAACCATGGTTTCAGAAACATTTTTTTTCGTAAAACGAGGCAAATTCCTCCACATATTTACTTTGTAAACTGTAAAAGCACTTCTGAAATCATGGTTTGGTTTCTATCCAAACACCCCCTTCACCTTAGTAGTGTGCGTGTCTGTGTGATGAAATCAAGTTTTTCAAACGAGACAGAAGAAATCAGTTTATCAAGTTAGATAGTGAATATGGAATTGATGGGCGGAGCCAATTATTACTTTGAATTATTATTACTCCTCCGGTCCTTAATATAGGATCCATTTAACTAATTTGATTATATTAAAGAAGTTAGGTAAGTTAGTTAATTATGATATAAGTGACACATTTTTCCTAAAACACCATAATCATCTTTCTTAATACCTCCTGTCCCTCTTCTACTTGGTTATGGTTGAGGGAGTATTCATAGGAGTAATTTAGAGAAAATTGATAAATATGAGAAATAGGTCTTATATTTAGAACCAAAACCAACTCAAGAATTGGATTCTATATTAAGGACCGAAGGAGTATTATGAAGTAGTGCAGACTATGCACTTTTTCTTTTGGCCAGAGTATAGACTTAAAATATCACCTTTCAACAATATTGTTGCCATTTATTTGATAATAACCTTCAAAACAATGCAACGAGGAAAGAGTAGTTTAAGGCTATGTTTAGATGGAGGAAAAAAAGTGAGAAAATAACAGGAGATAATGAATACTGGGAAGGAAAACTTCCAAAAAAAGTATAAAAAAAATTACTATTTTGAAAAGTTTTTCCTTCTAGTAATTTTTTTCTCATCTAAACAAAGGATGAAGTGCCCTGTGAGTTTGACACGTAAATTTAAAATAGAGCCAAGGAAAAGAAAAGGCATGACATGACCATCCATATGATAATGCTGCATAAGCTTCCCAAATAAAAAAGCATGTGTTAATTATATAATGTGATCGATAAGCATTGCTTAGTATTATGATTAGTGGATGCTAAGCTCACTGAGGGCGAAACAAAACCATTATATGCCTTTTGAGAAACTGATGAACTAACCCACATTGGTATTATCCCCTAATTAAACAATATTAACATATCTTCTCCATAGTCCTCACCTTCTCAATCCAGCCCGGTATTAAGTAGATGCCCCACCTTGAATTTTCACAACCAAATGTGGAATTCAATTAAAATTAAAATAAATAAATTTATAGAAACAGTAAGTGGAGTTAATATGTACATATTTAAGACTATAATAATCGTTGTTGGGTCAGCTTCAAAACTGCTTGTTTATATTTCCGGTGCCTTGTGAGACAGAGTAGGTCTTGGAACTTTTATGGTCATGTTCCTCATTTGGGTAGCTCTGTGCTTTAATGGAGTTATTAGAATTCAGTTAGGCACCTTTTTCTAGCTGAAGTGTGACCCGGTGAGGTTGGTGAGATTTTGGATTAAACACACGAAATATATATATATATAGTTTTTATTAATTAATATAGCTAAAGAATAAATAATATAAACAGGTTTAGTTCACCAACTTAACCATGTGTCCCCCCCCCCCCAGTTAATTAAACACAAGTAACCACTTCAGTTTTTGAAACTTGGTCATCAGTGTGGTCACAGTGAGAGTTATCCATATTATTATATGCTGGTTTTTGATTCAAGACTCGGATGTCCCATAGCTCCATAGTCCCAGAATCTTCTTATTTATATTAATCTCATAAATGTTAAAAAAAGAATATCAAAATTTTCATGAAATGGTAAAGCAAAAATAAATGAAACACATGGAGGTCCTCCTGTATGGACCAGGGACATTAAAAAACCTAAACTCTTTGGTGGTCTGCTCACGGCATTATATATATATAAAGTATGACTAGTCACTTTCTCTCTTTTCCCAAAACACGAAATAAATAATATGCTTTTCTTGAGACTAAAAACAAGTATGAATTTTTGTTAATATGATTCAGTTTTCATGGTTTCAGGCGGTCAATATTAATAAGTTTTCAGAGTTCGAGAAGATATACCATTGAAAGAAACAAATGAAGGTCAACCATTTCTCATTTTGTAATTTGTTCTTTTTTATATTTTTTGGGACAAAAATTTGAGGTAAAGTTCTAGCTAACCCAAGTATACTAATTTGGTACTCAATATAAAAGTTAGTTAAGACTCAAATTTGGTTTTAAATATAAAATTTTAATTCACTTTGTATGACATTTTTTCTCGGAATGTCCCTATTAATTAAAAGAAGATCCCACCAAAAAGAGTTGCAATACACATGATTATAGAAGATAATTTATAAAGATTAATACACATATGTGATAAAAAACTAACTCAATTAATTTTTTTAATATTTTTAAATTAGTTATCTCACTCTTATACTAAGAATCCGAAAGAGTATGTTAGGCCAAGTGAACCTAACAGACCTCAAGGCGTTTATGAAGGTGCCCTTAGATCTAAGATGCCTTCCCAAATGCTAGAACTGAGAATTGAACCCCCTCCTTTTTTGATACATATATAACTCTTATCCTTTTTAGTGAGAGGGTACAGTTCTTAATGTTAAATCCACCAACAATACATTGTTTTCTTTTCTTTTATTTGAACCAATGACGTGATTTTTTTTTCACCGACTAAAACCTTTAAGGATTAACAATTTTAAACAATTTGATTTACAAAGTGTGACACACTCCTAATGGAAACAAATATTAAACAATTTTTTGTATGTATTCAAATTCAAAGGAGATATAATCTGCAAGAGAAAATTAACTAACAACTTTGATTTACAAAGTGTGACACACTCCTAATCCATTTCATTCTTCAGGCAAAGCCCCAAAAAAGGCAAAAACTCCCATCCGTTGATCATTATGTGCGTTTGAAAATTCGTTAATTCAGTCAAAACCACGTTTTCACCAAAAACAACAGGAGAATATATAGTTTTATCTGATAAATGGCAAAATCACTTTCCAACGTGTTGTCCAGTATTTTATAGAAGTGCATTTTTTAAATTAAATGAACCGAGTATTTTACCGTTGAGTCCAAAAAAAAAACCATTCATGTCTTGGGTGATATTGATGTTAATTAATTGATTTTATTAATCAAATTACATGTATTGTACTGTCATTAGATTCCCTACAATGAAAGCAACTCAACATTTACAGAATTTTACTTGCTTAGACACTTTTTTTTTTATGAAATGTGAATTAATATTAGTACAATTATCAATGAATAACTGAATTGCTAGTTTATCCATTGCCACTGTGCTCAACTGTTAATAGTATAATTCTCAAGAGTTAAAACGAAGTATACCAAAAAAAAATGATTGGCTACCCATTTCAACTGCACCTTTTTCTTCAAAGTGCAATTTTTTTAATATTTTTCACGTTATAATTTTTTTGGGCTTATATATAGGAATTTACATAATTTTTGGTATTTGAGATAAAATTAGAAGGGGAAAAAAAGTAAAAAACAAAGCAGGCTCATGGCCATATGAGCTTTTGTGCGTTAGTTGCGCCAAAATTCACGACCAAATATCCAAAGTCGGAGATTGCGTCAGCATTCACTTTCATTTTGCACTCTCTCTGTTTCTCTTTAAAAAAATTTCCCATTTTTTTCACCTTTTCAAAGCTCAGAGTTTGGGTCTCAGGCAACGTTTCTCCAAAGTTAGAAAATAATAAAAAGTAAAACAGAAGAGAAACTGAGGTTATAAATATAGCATTTATTCCAATCATCCCCATGCTGGTTTTCGCTTACTCTTCTTCTTAGGACAACCAATTCTGAGGCTTTCTTCTCCCTTATCTCCTCTGTTTTCCGTTTAGACAATTTCAATCCATCTCTTTTTCTCACATGTCATTAACTAAACTTCAACTTCCATGCTTCTGGAAATTCAGATCCTTGTTTTAGAATATAGTTTTATTTCTTTCAGCACGAGCTGGTTGAGTTTTGAATCTTAGAATAAACCCTCCATGAGGGTAGCACCCTGTTTAAGGTAAGCTTCTTTTACGTGCAAGTTACCGTTTTCTGTTTTGATTACAGGCCATGAGCCCAAGAATGGGGGAAAAAAAATCATTTTCTTTCTTTCATTCTTTCACAAACTTCAACATTAAATTGCTTTTTCGCTCTTTCCCTTTTCGAAACTTTTCTTGGGTTCGCATCGCACAAGCAGATAAGATATAAAGTTTCCAACTTTTGTAGGCCCGCGTCTGTACCCTGTGTTTCCCCCGCTTCTATGGAACGAGGAAGGGCATGTGTGTGTATTGAAATGTGATTTTCATTGGTTATACAGAGAAGGTATAGAAGAGAAAGTAATCAAAACCAGAAATGGACTCATTAGAGAAGCAGAGAGAGTTTGCCGGCGACGATCAGGCGTCGCCGAGAGGTATACTGGAAATCCCTGTTTCAGGCACAGAATCTGATCACAGCGGAAGCAGCAGCATCTACAGCTCAAGCTCGCCGGAGAAGTCGTCGGAGGCGGAGAGAGTGAACGTGAGGGAAGGGTTGGGACAGCCATGGAAGGCGATGATGGAGTCGTTCAAGAAGAAGTCAGCGCAGAGAATATCGGCGATTTCATTACTTACAGCAAGCTACGAGATGTCAAGGAAAAGCTTGAGGAAGAGGAGAATGGAACGGATTCGAAGCGCAGAAGAGGGAATCAATCTGGGAGCCATACCCACAAAGCCTTCATGGAGGAACTTCGATTACGCAGAGTTACAAGCAGCAACCGACGATTTCAATCCAGGTAACAACTACCATAACCTTTTTTCTCTTCTGGTATGGCTTGTTTCTGCAACAAACAGCGAACGTCGATAAATTTTCTATGGCCAAGAAAAACAAAGAAATAATCTTCTTCTTCTTCTTCTTCGTCCTTTTTGTTTTTCCCAAGTTAATTGAATAAATTCACGAGCCTAGTTCGGTCAAAAAGGCTGGCCCCTCTGCTCCCTATTCGAAAAGCTAGGTCTTCCCATCGTATCTCCTTCGAGTCAATCCAGCCACACCATATAAAGTAGAGATAGTACTTCATAGAACGGAATCATAAACAATAATTTTCAGAAAGAAGACACCTTAAATTATTTATGATTATGTTACCAATGAAAATATTAATAATGCTCTTTCTCCCCTTAATCGTTATTCCCACATACAAACACATTTGTGTAGTTGTATTATTACCTGATCGATTTTGTTGACTTGTTTATTGAAAGAAGGCTGCCATAGAAGATTCAACGTTTACCAATTTGTTTGTCAAAAAACTGTTGTTGTTTGCAATCTGTGCTGAAATTTCAAACTCTCACTCATGTTTGGCGCTCACTTGAATGAACATTATATGGTGAAGTTTTCTTAATCTTGTGTGATAAACACAGGCAGGCCTTGGGTTCTTTCATGGAAAGAGTTTGCATGACACTAGAGGGATTTCCGCGAGTTATGTATATTTCAAGTATTGCATTTGATTATTGACCAAAAAGGAAAAAAGCATGACGTATAATCATATAATCAAAGAGCTAACGAAGTCACAAAAAGTAGACCTTTTACGCATACATAAATGTGTGTGTATATACATATACCCAAATACAGGCAGATGATATTTTAGTTTCAAATATAGATTTAAATATAAGATTTTTAGTTTAAAAGATAGATTATCTCTACAGAAGTCGGAACCCAACCTCTTGGGATGCATGTGCCGTGATCTTGTTGCCTTATCTTTTGCTCTAATGATCTCATCAACGGTGTCAAAAGGATTGTGTGCTCGAATCCTTTTACAAGTATTCTTTTCGTTTTTGTTACTGGATCTGGGGTTAGGTAATTTAGTTAGTAGCTGTGTAGCTTTCAAAACACAGGATGCAAGATTTTTTGTTTGAATCTTTCAACCCAGAGCTAATCAATTCGTTGAACCATGGACCTAATAAAGTTTGACTATGAAAAAGCCAAATCATAAACTATTCCTACAGGATAAAGAAACCCGGGCATCAAGGCCAACTTTTTAAAGTTTGGGACGCTATTAGTCAATACGTTATTTCAGTTAGCGAAGACTTCAGTTTCCATAGCCGCTCACGACAAATATGGTGGGACCTTAAGGAAGCTTTCAACCGTCGAATTAATTCTATCTTCATACCAGAACAATAAAACCAAAACCGGAAGAGCCACTAAATGTGAGTGTCAGGGTGAACTCCCTGCCTTGACCTTGAGGAACATATTCCTAACCCACTAATAATCCTCTATTTCTTTTTTTAAAAAAAGGAGGAAAATTTGACATTATGTTCAACTCTAAAAATAATTACCCAATACTATATTTGTGTCTGATAAAATTAGAGAAACTCCACCTGTTAATATGGACACCACTTTTGTGCTTTGTTAGAGAACCTGATTGGACAAGGTGGGCATGCTGAAGTCTACAGAGGACGTTTACCGGATGGTCAACTCGTGGCAGTGAAGAGGCTAATGAAGAAAGAGAAAGAAAATGAGGACAGGGCGGGTGATTACTTATCAGAGCTAGGCATTATTGCCCACATAACCCACCCAAATGCTGTGCGTTTGATAGGATTTGGGGTCAACAATGGTCTCTACTTTGTCTTGCAATTAGCCCCACATGGCAGCCTTTCTTCTCTGCTATTTGGTTCTCTCTCGATCTCTTCCTCCTCCTTCTACAAATGCTTTTCCACGTTAGTGTAGGCTCAACATTTTCTTTCACCAGGTCTCTGATTTTCCACATTTCAGGTTCTGAATGCTTGGAGTGGAAGACAAGGTTCAAGGTAGCTATTGGTGTGGCACAGGGCTTGCAATACCTGCATCATGATTGCCAAAGAAGAATCATTCACAGAGACATCAAGGCCTCCAACATATTACTAAACGAAAATTACGAAGCTGAGGTACCTCGGTAGTAGATTCTGCACGAATATAGTATTAGATTCTCTCCAATCATACGGGCCGAGGGAAATGATTCCTTGTGTTATAAACTGTAGATTTCAGATTTTGGACTCGCGAAATGGCTGCCAGAGAAGTGGACTCATCATGTTGTCTTCCCAATAGAAGGCACATTCGGGTCAGTATTGTTAGCTTCAGGTTTTCTACATCTTATTACCACTGTCAACTCATTTTATGACGCACTGGATCCATCCATCTTCAGGTATTTGGCTCCAGAGTATTTTATGCATGGAATTGTGGATGAAAAGACTGATGTGTTCGCCTTTGGGGTTTTGCTGCTGGAACTCATTACAGGTCGTCGAGCAGTTGATTCATGCAGCAAGCAAAGTTTGGTCCTCTGGGTAAGATCTCAATGTACCTGTATCCAAGATTTCAATCTTTGTTTTAGTGAATTTCTCATGTTAATATGAGATACTCAACATGACCAGGCAAAACCACGACTAGAAGCACACAGTGTGAAGGAATTAGTAGACCCACGATTAGAAGAAGCTTATGATTCCATTGAATTGAAGAGGACCATGCTTACTGCTTCCATGTGTCTCCACCATTCATCTTCCCACCGGCCATACATGAAACAGGTAAAGAAAAGAAAACCCTTTCTCCTGCAACATGATTCATTTTTGTATTTGCATGCTGAACCGGCGCCTTTGGAAAGTATAGGTTGTGCAGCTGCTGAAGGGTGAAGAGGGAATCGTTGATGTTAAGCAGAAGTCAGTACCGACAAGATCCATCTTGTTAGATGCCAGCGACCTCGAAGAATATACTTGCTCTACTTACTTGAACGATCTCAATCGTCATAGGCAACTAGTCATGGAGTGATCATGCCTAATCGCTGTGCTCTCTTTGATGAGGGGTTTCCTGTTATGTTCTTGTTTATGCAAAAAATCCTTGGCATGATCTTGGTAACGCATTGTGTAGAACAGCCAATGTCACTAGCTTCAGTCTCAATTGAAGCTTTCGAGTTTTCCAATGAAGCTTGAAATTTGGAGTGAACTGTAACAAGCAGTAATCAAGAAGTATGGTTTTTATCAGCACAAGGCACAGAATGACCTGAGAGAAGCTATTTCCGCCCCAAAAAAAAGGCCCATTGTACATCCCCAGAGAGTGTCTGTACCTTTTATATTCTGGAGTCGGCAGTGCCAATTTAAACATAGTCCATTCGCTCTCAATATCTATCTCTCAAAAGACCTGCATCTAAATATATCTATCTCAATATCTATCTCTCAAAAGACCTGCATCTAAATATATCTATCTCAATATCTATCTCTCAAAAGACCTGCATCTAAATATATCTATCTTTGGCAATTATACAAACGTGGACAACATTGTGTATAAAGAATTTTTTTTTTTTTTCCATGTGGAGAGATCTCTCAATTCCGTAAAATCTTCCCCTCATATAAATAATTAAGTGATATTTGAATTTTGATACAATAGATAAAACGGTGGTATGCAGAAGCTATTACTATTAAACAGCTTGATACTAATTGTCATGATTTTACAAGAAATTAATAATGAATCTCGGCATAAAAACGAATCCTCATTTAAAACTTCTTTGAACAAGTACTCAGTATTCAGCAGTGATGGGGGAGCCTCAATCCAATTAATGTATATTACCATGTCACATCGTAGTCATTCTCAATATGGAAACTTTGGGCTTCGGAGCCTTAACATTCAACCGCAAAATGAAAAAATCTCTAGGGCGTCGTTTTTTGTTCATAAATGGCCAGTGAATAGTAATAACCCAGGGGTGTTCTTGGCCCAGCCCAACCTTGTACAGGCAATGGGACCAGTAGTTTTATAATCTTAAAAATATACAAATAATGGGAGAAATGGAGAATAATATTATCAATATAGAGATACCTTTCGTCCCAAGTGCGAAGAAAATCCCCCACGACGGCAGTTTAAGCTATATCCTGCATTGACAAGGCAACGACACTGATGGCCAAAGAGTTGATTGTTCAACTGGCCTTTCTAATCCTAACTTTGTCAATTCTTTATGTTGTGCACAATCTTCGCAAGCAGCCGGGTCAAATCAGGGCTCGAAGCAGGGACCGAGATAACCACCAATCGAACCGCCATTTGGTCCAGGGATCTCGCCTTCTGGCTCGAGCCAGATCCAACTCCCATGGACCGCGATCAATGGCCCATGCCAAAAGCGCTCTGATAGAAGCCGACCAAGCTCTTTCTCTCTCACCCAGGGACCCCACAGCTCACATCCTTAAAGCTCTCGCTCTCGCTCTCGATCTCATGGGTCACCACACCGCCGCGCTCAGGTCGATGGACTCCGCTCTGTCTGTGCCCCACGTGAAGTCGCTATCGGCGGCCGAGCGCGAAGACGCACTCGTAAAGAGGGCGGAGTTGAAATTGGCAGTGAATCAACGTCGGCGAGTTGACTCGGCGTTGGAGGATCTGGATGAGGCGGTGAGGCTGAGCCGGGGGAGCAACACGACAGCGTTCTGTTTAATAGGGGAGTGTTACGAGTGGAAGGGGATGAAAGAGAAGGCCAAGGAAGCGTTCCAGAGAGCCATTGAAATTGATCCTGATTCAGTGAAGGCTCGTAGTGGGCTGGATCGATTAGGCCCATAATAATTTAAAGCCCCTTTTTAAGGGAAGCCCAAGATCCCAAACCGATCTATTTCTAGGCCTTTCAACCCAATGCCATTTTGCTAGTCGATGATTTGTACTTGCTTTTCCCCAAAATCCCAAACAATTGTAGAATGGTAGTGATGATAAGCAGCATTAAAAATTTGGTGGATAAATGTCCATCCCTTTTTGCTGATCAATGGTCACCTTTAATTAACCAAAGACGCAACGTCTGGGATTATCACGCAAGTCTCACACACTAGAGGTCCCCGGCTCGGCTCAGACATTCGTATTTTGCAGCATTTTGGTTTTCTTTTTATCAATGAAGATTGAACTTAGCGTCTCAAAAGGCAAAATGAGAAATTTGTAACCGGAAAAAAAAAGGCAAAATGAGAAATAAAACAAATTGAAATTTTATATTTAGAAAGGAATTAAATCTATCTCTAACACAAATAGTATGACGTCATTTGTGTAATACTTCTCCGGTTTTTAATATAGGATCTAATTCTTGAATTGGTTTTGGTCCTAAATATAAAATTCATTTCTCATATTTATTAATTTTCTCTAAATTAACCCTATAGATACTTTCTCGATCATAATCAAATAGACGAAAGAAAGAGAGTATTAAAAAAGATGATTATGATATTTTTAAAAAATATATTACTTTTCTTATAATTAACTAACTTACCTAATTTTTTAAATTTAATCAAATTAGTTAAATATAGAAAAGTACTACAATTTAACGCGTTGAAGAAAACTCTAGTTTCCGAAATGAACATAACGCCGAAAGCAATAATAGATCTTAGTCAATAATATTTTGATTCATGCCTCTGGTTTTACCGAAATTTTGAAGCTACCATGCTTTTACGTGTAGGACCGACTAGTTATGGAGAAAGATGAGAAGAAGTCAAATTGGGAACATAAGAAAAATATAAAGAAGCATTTATAAATTCTTGCACTACTCAATTTATCTTTCAAAAGTCACTTGCATGATCCAACTTCCTACATGTAAACCGGAACCCTAGCATTTACCAGCACCAAAACCTACCTTAGTTTTCTTTCTTCCCAGTTAAGGTATTATATATTCTCGATGGGGGTCAGCTGAACTGTAAGAGATAAAAACCTATTATAGCCTCTGATTTGTTAGCGGAAGACAAAATAACGAAGTAACGAAGATAAACTAACTAGTTTGCTAATCAAATAATCAACATGGCTGATGAGGCCACAGAAAAAACTCAGCAGCAGAAGCCGGCAGCGCAGTCATCGGAGCCGCCGCAACAGACGCAGTCACAGATACGGTTGAATCCACAGTACCAGAGCTGCTAGTAGGATAAAACTGGTGCAACAGATTGTGGTGGTAATGTGCTGCTGCAGAATCATAGGGAATACCACAAGGGATAGAAGAAGCAAGTGCAGGTTGAATGGGCGTGAAACTGATGGTTCCAGCGGTGGCATTAATCGCGTTTGGATATTGGGGTTGCTGGATATTGTGTTCTGATTCTGGGGAATGTTTTGCGCGTTTGGCTGATCCACCAACTGGCAGAGTACTCTTCATAATCGCTTCCACATCATATCTGCTCATCTCGAAGTTCGTCACAGCGCCCGCACCTCTGAATTTAATGGCAGCAATATCGTATGCCTCTGCGGCTTCCTCTTCAGTAGCTGTCACAATGTGTTTTTTGGTATATACGCATCAGAATATTATTTATCTTTTTCGTAATTGCATTCTACTCCATATTTCTTAGTTGTATATTACTCACCAAACGTTCCAAGGTACAGATCTTTGTTTCCTGCAACACGACCAATTCTTGCTTGCCAGCGACCTTGCTGATGATGCCTGCAGAAGCAAAAAGTGATCGGATAAACAAGACATAAGGATTGGAGGTACTATGAACAACGATAAGTTTTGATGATACTATGAATTATTTGTGTACTTTCGATACCTTGTTACGCCCCTGTATATAGAAGCTCCTCTAGAAAAACCGCTACTTTTCCTGCATATATATGAATGGGACGTAAAGTTTATCAGTTTACAACTCCTGTGCTGAAGAATAACACCCACAACGGGAATTGTTCAGCACAAAGGCGTTTACCTTCTCAGTGAAGCAATAAACTCTTGCTTTGTCACATGTTTCATCTCCTCCAATTCCTTTGTGTAATTCGAAACCTGTGAAAATTAGAGGGAACAAGTGCTGCTAAGTTCTACCGTCCAAGCCCATACCAGATTTGTGTTCTCCTTATATTATATGGATACAGTTCACCAGATATAAACTCCCTTGTGAAGAAGAAACTATTAACTAAAGATAGAAGGATTTAAGAACTTGAAAGTAACGACAATGGAAGAGAGCATTACAGGAAAGTTAGTGGTAGCAGTCGGACCCCAATACTTTAGAGCTGCCAAATCATAAGCCCTCGCAGCCTTGTCTTCTTTGTCATACCCACCTGATAGCCATCAAGATTCATTAGTTAATTGCAAGTCCATCTCACCACGTAAAGTTTTTTTTTTTAAAATCAATAATGGGCTGAGAACGAATCTGAAATAAAATTAAAAATCAAATATTTCATACCCAGGTACACTGTAGGAATCACCACAAGTGCCGCAAGCCACGTTCCATGCAAAAGGAAAAGGCAAGAAGAGATATATCAGCTTATGAGATGGTCAAAATAATCAACCAGAAATTACTATTTTTAATCCAAAAAAAGAAAAGTTCCATCCATGCTATATATAGTGCCTGCGCAAAAGCGCCTTTAGTTTTCATCCATTTTGTTTCTTTCTCTCTTTTGCCCCACAAGTCGTAGCTTCATAGTGCTAACGTGTCTTCTGAGACAGATACGTTTATTACCCCCCCACCCTCTGAAAGACCTATCAATGTCCAAATATAGTACCAAAATGAGCAATAGAACTTAGAGCTCCACCCAAAAAAATTAATTTCCTAATAATCATGCCACTAACTAACTCATCATAGTCAAAGAAATAGCGAATTGCCTTTCCTTCAGAGAGACTAACGAAAAATATCAGACAAAAACGCCTCTTTTTCCCTTTCCCTCCTTCTTTTTGAAAAAGTGAGACCACATGAAAACACTTTTTATGTTAGTTGAGTCTGCAACACAAGATCTAAGAGACCCGTGAGTCCGTGAGTATGTCTCAGAATGAAGAGGACATTATGAGATTCGCCTCTGTCAACGAGCTTTCAGCTAACAGTGGCGACGTAAGTACAGTTTTCAAAACAGTTGCTATGGTCAAACCCAGCTTTCCTCTGCCCAGCGAAAGCAAAAAAGCAAAAGCAAAAGCAAAAGTTAAGTCTCAAGAAACTCATCAGAAAGATGTGTATATATTATAGATCGACGACACAGTATTCAGGCTATGTAGGTGATTTGATCATAGATGTCTGTACCGTCTGATTCGAAGCCATGGATTGGGAGAGAGAGATCCCGAGATGATAGTCCCAATCCAAAACAAGCACAGAGATAATAATAAAAGCTAAACCCACGTGGCCAAAATGGCGGCACATTGGATCAAATCAACTTGAATGAAGTTGCAGAACTATAAAATTACAAGTACACGTATTTTACATCAGTCAATCATCGAAAAAGGCTGTTTAAAAAAGAAAACTCAGGTGTCCTATCCCCCTCTTCAGTCTTTACAACTATCAATGAGTTTTTTTTTTTCCTAAATTCATGCAAAAACCCCTTTGCAGTTTCCAGCTTACAGATTATTTTTTTTCCCGCACCAGTTGGTTCCAAATTTCTTCTCCCTTCCTCCTATATTATTCACTCAAGTCTTCTTAAAATTCAAGTCGTGCGTTTAATCTTATTATCATCATTTTTTCCCTTATCACATCCACAAGCAACCCAAATGGTGTACAAAACACGCACTTGGGGTCCCGTGCAGATGAAACAAAAGAGAAAAGAATTTTTTTTCCCCCTCTATCTTTAAAATTTTTGGCGAGAGCATTTTTCTCTGCAAAAATAATGGGGAAAGGTAGGTGATGCTCCTTAATCAACAGACAAGGGACGCAATAATCGACGTTTCAGAAACAGGCAGAAGATATTGCGATGAGTTTCCAATGCTCATGGACGTCAGGCATCGCTTCGCTACACAACAAAACTTTGAGAGAGAGAGAGAGAGAGAGAGAGATGAACCTTGACGTCCTTTCCTGGCTTGACCCTCTCTTCTGCAACTGTTATCCCATAGATGCGCTTCATATCTTCCCGTCCATCGGTGTCTGCATCCTCAAAAGAAAAGGGAATTAGTATAAAGAGTATACTTTGAAGTTTGAACCAAAGCGATGATGAAATGAGACAATCGGAATCAGGAATTTAATAGGACCTTGTAACGCCTCTGTAGATTGAAGTTCGCTGACCAAAAGTATCGGCTACTTTCTTCGAGCTATCTGAGTCCACCGGAACAATGGCTTTCTCACGACTTTGTGAGACGCCGAGGGACAAAGCACCCGTGGCGCAGCCGGAGAACGCCACGTCGTTCCCGGACGACTCGATCGCGAACTCCCCACAAGGAGCATGATGAGCAGTCTTGGCGATGGAAGCTGAGTCTTCCACCTCGGAGCCGGAGTTCGCAGAGAAGGCTTGAAACCCGGCGATCGCTTTCAGATCTTGCGGGTCGCTGAAGTAGCCGGCGCCGCCGCCTCCCTGCTCGTATATCTGCGTCAGTGACGAATCTTGCGTCTCCGTTTGGCTATCGGAGTAGCCCAGAAAATCTTCCAGCTTCGGCGCCCCGTCGTTGTGATTTTGTGGGCCCGCCAAGCTCTCTCCGCTTCGATTTTGCTCTACTTGGCAGTAGTAATCTGCTTGCGACCTGAGATTCGCCCAACCTGTACAGAAACCAAATCAAACCAAACCCAGAACAATATTTTCTGGTCAGCACTAGAAATAAACACAGAAGGAAGAAAAGCCGAGAAATTTTTCACGTGGCGTTACGTTACCATTGCCATAGAAATTATCGACAAAGTAGTGAGAGGGATGGTTAGCAGAGAGGTTGTCGTATTGAACGAACTGAGAATCGGAGGACCTCAGCATTTCCATCGGCGACAACGAAAATGACAGCCAGTTCGTAGCGCGAGCCATATTATGTTCCCTTGGTTGAAGCCTTACTAGTGTTGTTCTTCTTCTTCGGTTGCCCTGAGAGAGAACAGAAGAAGCTATCTAGAATCACATTTTTAAAAACAAATCTTTTGGAGGAAACAAACAAAGTTTGCAATAAAGTGCAGTTGCGCAGTAAAAGCCCAAAACTGAAAATCACCTCTGAGCTAAGGCGTTACTGAAAGCTACTCCGCCAGGTGGTCGAGACAGAGAAAAGCACGATGCTTGGAGACGATGACGGGCTGAGAATCGGTTTCAAAAAGCATTGGGATTGGGACTTGATGGGGAAGAGGATGTACAAGAACTCGCATGCAAGTTAAGCATTGAAGGAGATTTAATGCCTCCAGTCAAAAGAAGGAGATAAGAGAGAAGGAGAAGGGTGGAGAGAATGAAGAAGCGACGAAGTGGAGTGTTTATAAGAGAGAAAGACGAGCGGTTTCAGCAGCCAACCGGCGTGAAACAAGAGCGATGAGCTATTGAGCTTTTACACTGGTTCCGAAAGAAAGAGAAAGAGAGAGAGTTTGGGAAATAAATGAAAATGAAATAATTAAAAAAGGAAAATAGGGAGATGTGGCTTTTTGGACCTGAGCGAAAGAAAATTTGTCTGACCGAGAATGGTCCACCGGAGCGGAAAATGGAGGCACTGTTAGGAATCGTTTCAGTTTCTTTTTTCCCCCTTGCCAGAATGGCCTCTCTAGATTCTCATTTTGATCTTCTTTTTTTTTTTTCTTGAAAAAGAAAAGGAATGGCTTCTATCTGTGTTATCTTCATAAAATAAAAAATAAAAATATATGAAGAATTTTAAAGCACATTTGGCACACTTGTCGTCCATGCACATTTCTGATTTCTTTACTTGCGGTCCGGTTCAGTGGGATCCGGGTTGTGGTTTACTCCGACCCAACATTCACAGTTTGGATGTGGTTTACTCCGACCCAACATTCACCAAATTTGAATTTCCTGCTTATGGTATTTTTTTCCCAAAATATAAATCTCGCATATTTATTTATAGTTTATAGTCAAATCTACTTCACGGTCTTAATGTTTTGTATGATTTTATAGTCCCGGCAATATGTGTTTATTTTTTGTAGGTCAATTATCGGTTGCCTATTTCACAGAAGATTGGAAAATATGCAACGAAATTTCGTGACCAAAAAAAAAAAAGGTTAAGATATTCAGATACATCCCCTTTTGACTTTGTGATCAAAATAAATGCTGCTGCTGATCAGTTAAATTGGTCACTGACCAGTGACCACAACTTGCCAGTGCAAAATCGGACTCCTTAATTTTTACCATCACATCAAGAAATAAATTCCCATAAAATACTACTCCCTCCGTTTCTTATTATAAGAGACATTTGATGCTTATGGCATGTTCCTATATATAAGAGACACTTACAAGTTGTCTCTATTTTTTTGTGTTGATTTACTATTTTACCCATATTTATTATCTCCAACTCACACTCTCTCTCCCTCCCACTTCTCTTTCTTTTAATAATTTAATTGTTCTCTCTCATGCTCTCTCTCCTTATTAATGAGGGTATTTTTGGAAAAAAAATTATACTTTTTACACATTAATTATTCTTAACTAATTTTAACTGTTTTTTTATCAACGTACTTCGGTTATTTGTCTCTTATAATAAGAAACGAAGGGAGTATCATATAAGACTACTTCTAGAATCTTTTCATATTTCATAATAAAAAACTATTTTTCCATCAATAATTAAAAAAATAAACTCTTGAGAAAGTTGGTAGGATTTCAAACAATTCCTTTCATGCAATTAGCCTTCAATTTGTTGGCCAAAAAAAAAATAGCCTTCAATTTATTATTAGGAGCGTTATCTTTGACTTGCTTTAAAAACAAAAACAAGTTCACGATTTATTGGGAGGAGAGAGAGTAATTAATATAATGACATAAATGACTTTAATTAAGAATAGTTTTTAATTAGAATCTTCCCATAATTAAAAAAATACAATGAAGGTTATTGATTAATTTTTTTATAAAAAAAAGTGTTTGGATTAATCAAAAAATACTTTTAAAAAGCACTTTTTATAAATTGAGACAAATTTTTTTATATACTTATTTTGTATATTATAAAAATATTTTTAAAATTATAATTTTGTTTCTACCTAAACACTTTTAAACAAAATATCATATGGATACCAAACGGTGAGTTTGCATATCTTGCCAACATTTCCTTGAGTTCCTTTTTTTGTTCCCGCCAACTTTGCCGGAATTCTTTTAATCTTATTTATTTTACAAGCCACTCTTAACATACTGCACCGAAATAAAGAAAAATTTTAAATTTTATTAAAAAATTTTAAAATTTTAAATTTTTTTAATTTTACTTAAATTTAATATGCACACTTTCTTAAAAAAAAGAGAGCAATCTATAGAATAATAAATGAAAGCTAAAATACATTCATATAAAAATTTTAATAATATGACTCATAAATAAGGTGAAAGCCATTAGTTGGCAAAAACATTTATAAAAACAAAAAAAAACATTATCTTCAACCTATAAACATCGCCGAAGGAGTAGATACAAACACTCCCTTTGGATCCCTATTATATATATAGATAGCATTTCTAGCTACCTCGCCCAAACTAAAAAAATGGGGTCAGTTCATTAATCATTAACTTGAACTAAAACAAATTATGATTTTACTCATGTTTAAATAGACTTTTTTTTTTGCATCACATGAGTCTGAATAAGACCGATGTTGGGAAATTTAATTAACAGTTAAGTTACATCCAGTATTCTAAAATATTTTCTCAGATGCTAAAATATTTTGTGGTGCATCCAGTACTTTAAAGCATTTTTTTATGCATCCGATATCTTGAAATATTTTTTTAAGTGTGTCCAAGACCTAAAAGTATTTTTTAGTGTATTCAGCATCAAGACAAAAAAAATTCTAAGATACTAGATGTACCTGAAAAATATTTTAGGATATTAGATGTATATAAAAAAATACCTCAGTTGCTTTATTCACTTTAGCCCTTTAATTAATATCTCATCAGATGACTTGTAAAGTCATAACAACCGTCAATCTCTTCTAAGTATAAGGAGGAGCATGATTATGGGCATATATTGGGACTTTTGAGTTTGTAAGTGCTGCGGTTGGGTTTTAATGGTTGAAGGGAGTGTTTGAATGCCCTTAAAATCACTTTTCAGAAGCACTTTTTTGTAAATCGAGACAATCTCTTTTATATATTTGCTTCGTATACCGTAAAAACACTTCTGAAACCATGGTTTTGATCTTATCCAAACACCCCTTAATGAAGGTTTGGCTAGATACATGCATCGGCATCATATTATATTGAATATTGAAGTAAGAGCCTGCAGGCTGCTCAAGAGCCAACGTCTCTCGGTGAACAATCTAAGAAGGACAGTGGCTTAGGGTCAGTAAAAGTAAAATCAAAACCATCTAACTGATAGTTGACAGTTTGGATTAAGTGAATTAAGAGATCACTATTAGCAAAGATTAAATAAAGAAACAATGGAGGAAGAGAGAGAGAGAGAGAGAGTGGTGGACCAGAGAGCGGGAATACGGGAAGCAGAGAACTGTGAAAGGGGCTATGTAAAAGACACGAGCTTAGGTAGAGCACATAATATGCGTAATGGATGGATGTGTCACTTTTTAAGGTTAAATTTGAATGAATTGAGGAAACATGCCTTCACTATACACTGCCGTTGAATACGCATTGTTCTCTGCATTTTACTGCTCCCTCACTCCCCCCCCCCTTTTAATTAATTAATTAGCATCCTATCCTTCTTTAATTTCTCCTTTCATTATACCCACCACATATTCTTAATTCATTTAAATATGTGGGTTTTAAGTTTTAACCCTTTTGTTTCATTCACTCTCTTATTTTATTCGCATATGAAAGCTGGAGTTTTGCATATTTTATAACCCTCATCGCTCATGTTTGAATCTGAAGCAAGCAACTAACCGGAATGATACTATACTAGGAAGGACTCCTATACAGTATAAGTAATTTTCTTCACCAAAATATAATTCAATTTGATAATATTGATAATATCTAATATTTATTTTTCTCTTTTGCCCTTCTACATGTATACAGCTAAACTTTATAAGTGATTATTCATTTTGCAATAATATTGACTTCTATCACAGGCACACATAGCATATCAAAAGCTTCACAACTGCTTGACCTATTTAATGGGGGGGGGGGGATAAGTTTATTAGTAACAAATGACAACTTGTTCATATTTAATTTAATTGTGATTTTATTTCTTGGTCAAGTCAACCTACATTTTATGAAGATTATTATAAGTATCTTAGTGCATAAACAACCGTGGTTTGTGGGGGGCGTATCAAGATACTGTCACTATAGAATTTATTACTCCATTTACTATTATAAAATAATTTTTTTAAAAAGTTCCAGGATTCAATTAATAAGGCATTCAAGGGCACAAAAAAAAAAGGGCATTATGTATCATGTCAAGAATAATTAATATTTTTACTTCAAAAATGCCCCTTACAAATAAATAATTTACTGATTTTTATAAACAACACTAGATATATGCGCAACAACTTATTTTTCCAAGAAACGGGCTTTTGATTTCAAATTAATTTCCTCGATTTTTTGGGGGGCGGGAAGAGTGGAAATTTAAAACAGAAACTCGTGCATGAACAAATAACTGGGTATCTCAAATATTAATTATTATCATTAATACCCAAAGAGACTGTCAAGATTTGGAAGTTGGAATCTTTTGCCAATTTCTTTCTCTCGAAGAGAAAGCAATAAATCAATCTGTCTTTGAACTTTTATAAAAGTGATGTTGTGACACACTGTGTTTCCTGCGCTAGCTAATACTACTACCATCTTCTGCTTATTTACAAGTCACTTGAAACTCAAACCTGTAAACAAAAAGATATGTTAAATTGATCATTTTTTTCACAGTTATCGTTATTAAGCAAAGAGTGTTAAAAATATATTTTATATTTCATTTTATCTATTTAATTACTTTATTCTTCTATGCATTTATTAAGTTAATGAGGGTAAAATTAAAAAAAAGTTCATTAATTATCCTACAAGTGACTTATATATAAAAATATAGTAGTACATTTTTAACTAATTAGTAGTATAATACTACATTATATATAAAATTAATGTTGTTATTAATATTTTTCTTTTGGCCAACGATGTTGTTAATAATATATATCTTATTGAATGGCCGTTTCTTAATTCATTTTTTAATTAATGTTAATAAAATGTTTTCAACAATATCTTGTTAATTTTTACACGTCTTTAAGTTTCACCACTTCTACAATATCTAAGTATGAATCATCAGGTCTCCACAACTCTACAATGAACCATTTCAAATTAATATATATAATTCAGAAATATGGTTAAAATGTAATCAAAAAATATTCATGCTAATGAAAACCATTCACTGCATGAAATATGAGTCTAAAAAATTATCCTTTTTTTTTGGCCAGATATGAAATGGAGACGAAGGGGCACTGGTTTGGATTCTAAGTTATAAGTACTTATAAATATATTTTATGTAAGTCAAGATAAAACTTTTTTAACATATTTATTTTATATTTTGTAAATTATTATTAAAAAGTCATTTATAAACCATTACAAATCAGCCATATGTGAAAAGTAGAACCCAGAAAACACGTCCATGAGTCCTAGACAGTGATTGTGGCCTGAGATGCGGCTTCTTGTTTGTGTTTGCTGATGCGGACTCCTCAAAACTTAAATGGCAGCTTCTTTCAGCGCGCGCGCACACACACACATTGCTAAGCTGTCATTGCTTTTAAATTGCTAGTTTAATTTTGTGGCCCATGTCTAATTAATCACAAAATTAAACTAAGTTGGCTTAATATTTGATAGTCCCTCGCATGCCCACATCACGAGTTTGTTAAATAAATCACTGCTTCCGGGAGCAGCAATTGACATGGCCCCACCAGGAGGTGGTATAGAACAGTAGAACCAATTCTGATATATAACACTCCATGCACACACTCATCTTATCTTATTTACAGGAAATTTCGAGCATGTTTTACATAAACTAAGACAGATCTTAAACTACATCAGTTGAAATATAATAAATTTTTAACTTCATCTTTATTCAATATATATAACTTTTAAAAAATATATAATTATCTACACTATAGCAAATAAATGATAGAATAATATATTTATACTAAAATTTTAATCAGTTGAGTGATAACTAATAAAAAGGATTAAAAATGTTCTCTTTCTAACTTATAAATAGAATAAAAAAAACTAGATATATTTACAATCTTTTATTTGAATATTAATGTAACATGTCACAACTGTGATGTGAGGGTAAGATTAAGATGGAAATTTTTTTAAGTCACGCTGTTAATATATTCTTTTTACCATACCATGAAATATTCAAAGTATGGGTCGATTCCATTATGATTATATTCATTAATTTTAAAAAATAGTAAAAATGAAACGTCGTCAAAGCCTACTACGATCCTCCTCCTTACCCTACGAAGAATGACCATATAAAATATATGTGAGTCGTCATATTCCCAGTGGCGTATACTTGCCTTTGTCTTCTTAATTCTCTAGCATCACGTATATAAATATCACTGACAATAATTTACATGTCAAGCATACATATATATATTCCAATTGAACACGAGCGCGTACATACGTGATTAATAATGAATAAAATCACATATAGCGGTGTAAGCCCACCATTTCTTCTGATCTAGCTGTTCATTAGCTTTGAGCATTATATTTTAAGTAAACCTTATTCACACAACAACCTCCAAGTTGAAACATGACCGATTGGTTCTTTCTCTCTGTCTCTCTGTATATATACACACACTTTACTCTTGGTGCTTAATACAAGACTCAATTAACTAATTTATACAAATTAAGGAAGTTACCAAATTATTTTAAACTATTATATTCATCGTTTTACTCCAAATTAATTGGCCTTATTTATAAATTCATATATAATATAATGATCCGCATGGATATTTTAGAGATAGCATATAAAATATGCTATAATTAAGTGATTTAGTAACTTTATTAGTATCTTCAAATTGGTTAATTGAGTTTTATATTAAACAGGAGATGGCATACTCTGATCCTTAATATAAGAGCTGGTTTAACTTTTAATTTGATTCTAAATATAATATCTTAATCTATTTTGCTTTTCATATTTGTCTATTTTTTTAAGGTAGTCCTTGTAGTAATTGCGTATATTAAAGGTTTCATTAAATAGTAGTTCTAGTCAATATACATTATTAGCAAAGGTATTTTATGGAAGACAATGCCTATTTATTACAAGTAACTAACTTAATAAATTTTTTTAATCTAATCAAATTAACCAATCAGTTTTTATAATAAGGATATTACCTAACATAACTTTGCTTGCGCCTTTTTTTTCTTTTTTTTTTTGCCAGATGCTTGCGCCTGTTGAAGTTTGAACCTTTAAACACCTTTGAAACCGGCAGGTGAGGAGCACGTGGTTTGCCCTACAGACAAAGGGAATGTGAAAGTGCCAACTTGCCTCCGCCAGACATCGATCTTTCTTTATGAAAAGAATCAAGAGGCTTAAGTATAGACTTTAGGGGCATGCCTCCTCATTAGGCACACATAAACTATTACTTGTGCCTCCATATATTATTTTACTATCGTTTTAAGAAGCAAGTTGATGCCAAAACCCTCAGGGGTACACGTGGCGTTCTTTATATTCGTTTAAATTAAAGGCCTCTGGGATTAAAATTATTGGACGGTGCATGGTGGTGACACTGGCTTCTCATCAACGTTCTCATCTTCATCTCTCCCTCCCTTTTTTTTAAAAATAATTTTGGCTTTGGGTGTGTAAATTAAAAGGTTAAAGCGACAAAAGAGAGAGTAATCAGGGGCTTTGACCATTGACCGGAGGGGGCACGTGCATTCAGAGAGGCAGCAACGGTGATTTCGGCGACGCACGTGCATCCCCTTTGTCTCGACATGCACTGTTATAATGATGTCTTTAAATGTTGGCTGCCACTTTGTAATTTTTTTAATGTTTCCATGCTTTAACTGTGGTCGACATTTACCTGTACCCCTCCTAGTTTAATAATCCCACTGTTCATTTGGAAACAAACCCCCCACCCCAATATAAAATTGGCGGTGTGATCAGTAAAAATATGACTCATATTGAATAATATAACTATAAATAATTTTCAAATTATTTTTACTAGTTTAAAAATGAAAAAAAAAATTTAAAGTAGGGAAAATTGTTTTTTTTGTTCACTTGTTCAAATAAATCCAGCACGCATCAATGTTGCGTTGGATTTTGTAGAGACTTCGGGGTTTTTGAAAACCCCAAAAAGCATCTTAAAAAAGTGCTTATACACAAGTCAGAACAAAAATTTTCTTATATATTTACTTCAAAATTCATAAAATCATTTTTAGAAAGCTAATGCAAACACCAACAATCAATAATTTTTTTGGATTAAGGTGTTAATTTGTCCTGAAAGTTTTCATTTAGAAGTGCTAGACACCCAAAAGTTTTTTTTAAGAACAAATTTGTCTTAAAAATTAAAAAAAATAATATTTATTATTAAAATAGTGATGTTGAATATTAACAATTTGACGGTGAGTTCAAATCTTTCAATAAATTTATTAATAATTAGATAAAATGATATGTTAAATAAAAAGCTTCAACATGCTAACAAGTCAAGATGGTTAGTAACTGTGAAGCCCAACAAACAACAAGAACATGCCCAAAATTTAAGAAACAAAGAGAGAATAGCCCAAAGCAAATTCCTCGTATTGCACGAATTAACCCAACTCCATGATGACTCCACAAAAAGCTCCAAACAATTATAATTTATAATTGTCCTGGGGCCCCAAAAAAGGGAACTGTTTTGTTGAAGGAAGCCAAATGGGTTGGGCTGAGGATCGTATAAAGACATCGGGCTCATTTTAAATACGAGCCTCTTATTCGGCCCAATGCGAGTTCAATCAGCTTTCAGCTGAATTATTTGAATTTCATTTCCCAGCTCCCGGAAGTTGGCCCACGATCAGCTCTGCAAAATGAAAACAAGGAGACATTATATTTTGTTTCTTTCTTTCTTTACTTTTTTTTTTTCGAGTAAGACATTCTATTTTCTTTTGAAAAAAAAGTATACAAGGGCTTAATGAAGGGTTATTTTCTTACAACGTGATAAATTAGCATTTGAATCTCTGCAAGAAGAAGTACCCGCATTTAGTATCTAATAATATTTTGAATATGATTACTTCTAATAGAAAGAAATCTATGCATAGGATTTACACGAGAAATTTTTGTATCACTCTATTCCTTCTTTTTTTTTTGATAAACTGTACCACTCTATTCCTATTTATAAGTTACTTGTGAAAAAAAAAAGGAGTAATTAATGAGTTTTTCTAATTCTATCCATGTTGACTTAATAAATGCAGAGAAATATAAACTAGATTGGTTGAAGAAAATATAAAATATATTTTTAATACCCCTTTCTTTAATGTGGGCAAATATTGAAAAAATTATCATTTAATGTATTTTTTGGTTTACAAACTTAAGGTATAAATGACCGATAAATAGAAGTAGATGGGTGTATAGGTTCCTTACTTTGTTACCTGTTAATAATAATGTCGACATAAAAATTATTCATAATTCTCAAATCTCATAAAAAAAAAAAATTATATGACTCGTACTCTGGACTCGCAAAAATAGCATCAGGCTCACATGGTCAAGGATGAGGCTTGCGTAATAGGCAAAAATGGTAAATAATAAAGGGAAAGGTAAACGTTAAACCACTGCTTATATGACCTGATTACCAAGGAATGCAAAATATACTAAACTGGTTAAGATAATAGTTTAATGATTAATTAGTTAAATCAGAATCAACTTAAAATCAAATCAGTCATGTTAAAATAATATAATTTAATTAAAAATAACCAAATATAACAATATGAATAATTACTACTAACAAAATATAATGAAATATAACAATAATTTGATTATAACAATAACAAAATATAATAATATTGAGAATTTTACTCTTTATGATTTATCAATGACTAAAATTAATAATCATTGAAATCAAAATATTATTAAAATTCATAGTAACTGAGATATTAGAAAATGAATGATAAAAATAAGACCAATAGCGATATAATTATCCAAATCGATTTATTATTGGTTCACACTAATTTTTACTAATTTATCCCAGTTTGACTGGTTCTATATAGGTTTAGCTCCTAATCAATTCACCACTTAAACCAAATTGGACCGCTAGTGAACCGGCCTGTTTGATTTGGTTTCTTCTCCTTTTTTTTATTGTTACTACTACTTATTAATTAATGACTTAATGAATATGCATTTTTATTATTTAAAAAAAGTCATGCATTATATGAAGCATGAGGTCTCCAGCAGGCTTGTTTAGTTTTGGGTTTTAAAAACAGATAAACACAAATTTTTTTTGGGTAATTTGCTTTTTTATTGACTGTTTTAAAAACAAGAAGTAACAAGTTTTTTAAAACTAAAAAGCCAAAATAATTTTTACATGTTTTCTTATTTTTATTTTTGTATTTTGTATTTTTTATTTTGAAAAATTTTGAGAAATTTTCTTCTTTTCTTATCTACCATTTACCACTTATCACTAGGAACGACAATTATCATCTGTAAAGGGTAATTTTTTATGGGTTTTTTTTTTGGTCAAATGTGATTTTTAAAAATTATTATCCAAACAAATTTTTTTGTTTTAAAAACTTATTCTAAGAAATAATTTTATAAAATTGTTTTGAGAATAAGAAAACAAAGGGAAAAAAAAACAAACAGGCCCCTAGAAACGTATTATCAAAAAAAGGAGGGAAAAAAATAGGCATGGCTTCATCCACATATAAAATATTATATATACATGCACACAATTTCTGATATTTAATATAAGAACAAGATATTTAATTTTTAAATATTAAAAAAATAATTAAATTAGTTATTTATAATAAATATGTATTGTCTTTATTAAAATATCTTTATTACATATCCACTGAAACAATTCTTTTAATCACCATATAGATCACTTGGTAACAAAATAGATAAATATGAGAGACAAAATATATTAAAATATCATATTTAAAGTTAAATTAAATATTTAACTAATTCTTATATTAAGAATAAAAAATAGTGTGTGTATATATATAGACAGGTAGCTGATGGATGGTGATGTGATGATAATTTTTTTTTTTTTTTTGACCAGCAGGTGATGTGATGATTAGATATACTGAAAGCAGTTGATAAATAATTTAAGTTGATTGTTGGTCCCGAAATGAAAAAACAAACTACTCTTAAGTGTTTATTCATATGGTTGGCCAAAAAAAAAAAGTGTTTGTTCATATGAGATTAATGTTTGACCAACATATTTGTCATTTTATTATTTTGAATTTCTTAAATCCTTCAGGAAGTGGAAGGAAGAAAAATAAAAGAAGTTGTCACACACACACACACACATGCGAGATCTATTGTTTTCTCTAATTTATAAAGGTAACTAAAGTATTTTAGGAAATTTGGATTAGGTAGATAAAGGGAAAAAAGCATTTTTGGCCGAAGAAAATTACCATGCCTGATGGTTATTGCAATAGGTTCTGGCAACTTATGGATTTAAATTTACAAGTAAATTTGGTTGGAAACCTGGAATATATTGTCTGATCACTTTCAATAATAAAATTATTATCTCGGTTGATTAAAAAACTACTATGATTTCACTAAACTGGTTAATTAGAATCATGTTGATTGTTTACTTTATAGTGTTATATATATCGATGTAAATAGTACAAGATTTAATAAGTTAAATTAAATTATTCATGGAATTTCGTACAATGACACATCAAGCAATCTAAAAAGGCTCTTTTATTACTGAACAATGACTCAGAAGTTTCATTCACCCCGTAGATGTTACGCTGCTGGCATTTTTTTTCCTTGATTATATTTTGTTTGTAAGAAGCTAAGCTCCAATCTTCATCAGAGCCTTCCGATAAAATAAAGAGAGGTTGTAACTCATCAAACCTTCCTACACATAGTTCACAGTCGAATATAAAGCCTAATTATCAAAATAGAAATACAAACCTTCGTGTGTGTGAATATTTTGTTTTAGATTTTTATTTGACGTTTTCATGGAAGAAAAACTGAATAATTTTTTTTTGAACAAAAAAATTTAAACGAAAAACCTTATTTCTTTATTTCTCTTATTTGATTTGATTTGATTGTATGCTTTTTTTTGGGTGCAAGAAAGCAAAAGTCTAAAGAACAACAGCAAAACCCCACTGTAATTAGTCAACGGAGCCAACATGACTGTATCCTCAGTCGTAACAAATAAAGTCATCATTCACGTGGAGATAGATCAAGTACAAAGAGCTACTTCCTTGTAACTTAATTTTTTGAATTCTCTGTTATAAGGGGTGTCTACGTTTAATATTTAAAGATACCTCAAATAAGATTGTCTCTACTTTCTAATAAAAGAATACATGTAAATGGTAACAAAAGTCATAATTCTCTCTATTTCTAAATATAATATACTACCTCTGGTTCTTAATATAAGATCTTGTTTGACTTTTATTTTTGTTCTAAATATAAGACCTCAATCTATTTTATCTCTCATACTTATTTATTTTTTTTAAAATAGTTCTTCTAATAATAATAGTTCTAACTAATAAACTTGATTAGTAAAGATAACACTTATTTATTACAAATAATTAATTTAACTTCTTTCTTTAATCTATTCAAATTAGTCAACTAGCTCTTATATTTAGGACTGGAGGTAGTATAATTTTTCTAGCTTATGTGCCTTTTTACAACATATAGTTTTATATTAAGGAATGAAAGGAGCATAAATATTTAAAGTAGGTTTAAACATGATTGTAACGACCTTTTTTTTTTTTTTTTAATTTGGCCAAATGACTATGATGAAGATTACACTTAATTGTCAGCACATGCGTTAGCTTCTCTATAAGTATCAACACGATTAAGAGAAGTGACGAATTATTTATATAATCTTTTCTGATATTCTTTTATTAAGTTTGACAAAAGGATGATTCTTGAGATATTCCCTCAAAAATTTGACTCAAGAGTTTTACTAGCATTAATATAATAAACAATTTGGTTTTCGTGTAACCTTGCACGTTGCATCCAACAAAACTAGAGCCCTCGATTATACCCATGAACGAAATCCTCCCATGTCATTCATCCTCATTTCTTTCCATGTTTTTTTTTTTTTAATCGTTGGATTGATCAATCAGCTTAGAACTGTTATGCATGATTGATTAAGTATTTTAATTTAGGACTAAATAGGTCAAGTTATTCATATTTATTAAGTCAAGTTCGTAAATAAATTTACAACTGTACATACATATTTTAACGATTAGTAATGGCAAAATAACAAGTATCTATATTTTAATGAATTTATAAGTGTAGATAAGCGTTTTAACCGCTAACAATAGTTAAATAACGAGTGTTTATATTAATATTTATAAATCTTAATTTAAATTATCAGAGCTGATTTAAAAATTTGTGAGTGTTCATGAATAAATTAACTGCTGCATATACATTTTAACTACTGATAATAGTAAGATAACAAGTGTGATTGGACAACTTGACCTGTTAGATATAAGTAATTTGACTTAAGTTTTATCTTTTAACTTAATAGTATTGAAAAATATTTAAATATTTTTTAACTTAAATGGTCAAATTAATTAGATAAATTTAATGGACAAAATTAAAATTCAACCATCGAATTGAAATCAAATAAAATGAAGACGCCAGAATAAAATCATGTCTAAAGAATGGGGAAAAAATAAACATGTCATCGGAGGGTTCTTTCACAGAAAAGCTACGTTTTTTTTGACTAAATAAAAGAACAAATTTTAATTCAACGGATCAACTATTGAAATAATAAAGGGGAACATAACAGGAGAGGTCCCCAAACCATGCATTTCGAAGTTAGATATTACTCATAAATTTACAAGTAACTGTCCTTAAATTTATAAGTGACAATGCGTGCACATATATTACCTCCTGTTTTTAATATAAGAGTTAGATAATTAATTTAATAATATTAAAAAAAATTAATTAAATTAGTTATTTATCACGAGTACTTTTCTGATCCTAAATATAGGACTCTTTTTATAATGTAATTTACACTACAAAAAAAGTCCTATATTTAGGACCCCAAGAGCATATATTAGTCTCCCTAAACTAATCATTTTCAATCATTTGTATTGGATTGGATGATTGGAATTATGCCCTTACAATCATTAGGAATATTTTAGGGAAAGATAGGAGATAGAGTCGACTGGAATTTTATATTTAGAATCAAATTCAACTTTTATCTAGTTTCTATATTAAGCATCTATATATATATTGCCAACGCCTAGATTTCATTCCTTAAATTTACGCCTAACCTCTCATAAATTTATTAGTGACTTTCCACGGACTACTTTCTACATTTGGTGCAAAATCACTTATTTTTAATTGCAAATAAAAACCATAGTTGCTTCATGGCATTTTAATAATTAAAGACCCACAATTGTCATTAATATATATTACCTCCGGTTCTAATTATAATAGCTAGTTGACTAATTTGAGGAGATTAAAGAAGTAAGTTGAGTTAGTTATTTGTCCTAAATAGGTGTTGTCTTTTTTAAAATATCCTTGCCAATCAAACGTATTGATTAGAATTATCATTGTTAGAAAGACTATTTTGGAAAAAAAAAAGTATAAATACGAGAGATAAAGTGGATTGGAGTCTTATATTTAAGACCAAAATAAAAGTCAAACAAGATCTTATATTAAGAACCAGAGGTAGTATATCTTTACAAATTTTGGAATTGTCATTTTTCCATCATACGCTATTGAATATACAAATCGCAGGAGAACCAGACTGGTTTTGCCCTGTTCCATTCATGATAACACAAAAGGAAAAGTCCATATGGATCCCGCTTTTCTCCTTTGCCCCTTCCCTGCCTTTCTTTGCCTGAAAGGACACCGTTTTGGTGTAGAGATGGTAAGGTGGCCTTTTTTTTTTTTGTCAAAAATATTTTTCAGTACCATTTATCATTTTGAATTATTTTTTCAGTATCACTTAGGATTTTAATATAATTTTTGGTCTAGACAGTATCCTAAAATATTTTTCTGTAAAACCCAGTATTTAGCTTCCAGTTTACTGAAGTATTTTTTTAATACAATATGGTAGCCTAAAATATTTTTTTAGCACCACCCAATATTCGAAAATAATATTTGACCTACTTAGAGTCCTAAAATATTTTTTTTATCGCATCCATTATCTGGCTTCTAAGCACATTTAAGTATTTTTTTTAGTAGCACCCAATATTCTTAATTACTTTTTAGTGTACCCAGTATACTAAATTATTTTTTGAGTGGCACTTAATTTCTTGAAATAATTTTTGGCACAATATTTTTAGGGCATTGAATGTACCAAAAATTAAGTTAGGATATTGGGTGTTACTGAAAAATATTTCATGTGTCGAAAGCCAAATATTGGGTGTTATAAAAAAAAAATATTTTCAGCCTCTGACTGTACTAAACATTATTTTAGGATAATGGGTGATGCTGAAAAATATTTCAGTGTGCTAGAAGTCACATACTACTACTTGGGGTTATGGAAAACTATTTTTGGGCTTTGACTACACCAAAAATAATGTTAGAATATTGGGTGATACTAAAAAAATATTTCAAGATAATAAGTGGTATAAAAAAAATACTTGATGATGCTGAATGCTTATTTTTAAAAAAATAGTGCCACCTCACCATTTCTACAGTAAAACGGTGTAGTTTTAAGGAAAAGAGGGCAACGGAGAGATGAAGCAGAGGAGAGCGGCAGAGGGAAAAGGATAGAAAGGGAGTGGCGGATGAGAAGGGGCAAAGGGGAGCAGCCGGGCGCAACTGTGCAAGTCAAGATGGGGCCGTCCTCTTCATCATCTTCTCTTATTTAAAAAAAATTCAAATTATTAGTAATAAGAAAGATCCTATATTCTATGTAAAATACAATACATATCAAATCCTTGCGAAAATCACACAACTTTGAAAATGATGATACACCGATCCTTTATTTCTCCCCAATTCTTTCACACTATGTAGCCTAATAATAATACCTCACGGCCATATCATCAACAACCTCTCGTCCTTTTTGTTCTCTCGCTGATAGGAGTCTTGCCGGACTTCTTGCTTCGTCTTCTTCCTGATTCAGCGGCCAAACGTGAGAACTGGGGAAGCTTGGAGCAATCAAATTATGGATGCCACCGCCCAAACAGGGAAAATATATGTCGCTGTGAGTAATGATCTTCAAGATGGAATCAAAACCTTGAATTGGGCTCTCAATAAATGGAAATCTTATCCTATTTCCATTGTTATTCTCTACGTGAGTCACAATACTTCCAAGGATCATGTTACTACCCCTTGTAAGTTTCTCCCCAGAAATTTTCTTGTAAAAATCTGTTGTCTTCTCGAGATTGTCCTTCAAATCAACTTGGTTTCTCTTAGTTCTGGGATTCTTTTGCAGTTGGCAAACTCCCAGCAAGATCTGTGAACGATGAGATGCTACCAGCTCTCAGGAAACAAGAGCAAGAGAAAATCGACAAACTTCTTTCCAAGTACATATCTTTCTGTGGGAAGGTTTGTAAATTTTTGTTGCTTTAGTATAAGCGTTTCTCAATCGGATTCGATGATGAATTGATAATAATTTTACATGTTTCCCTCTTCTTCTTCCGTTTCTGCGTATTAATTACAGGTGCCAGCTGAAATACTTGAAGTCGACAAATTTGACGAACCTATTCAAAAACGTGTAGTAGACATGATTATTGGTCTAGAAATAACCAAACTCGTCATTGGATTTTCAGTGATGAAGCCCTCCTGGTATTTCATTTTTCCTCTTGCTTTTTTCTTTCCCTCCGAGAGAAAAGTCTAACCAGGATTTTCTAAATGCTCTCTTTCTCTGTTCTTGTGATATATATAGGAAATCACGAGGTGCCATAAGCGGATTGTTCTATATTCATCAGCATAAGCCTGAATTCTGTGAACTGTTCATTTTATGCGGAGGGAAACAAGTATTCATGAGAGGACAGAACGATGAGAAGACCATGGAGGACGATAATGGGGTTGTGGTTGCCAGAATGAGAGACAAGATAACATTCAAAGATTGGTTAGATAAACTGTTGCCTGAGAGAAGCCATTTGGATTCCCCAGACTATCGTGGATCAGCAAATTCTTCATCAGCAAGTATGGAATCCCCAGGTTCACAGAACCAGTGGGAATTCTATCTCCAAGAGATTGAAACTTATTTCCAGGATTTGTTGTCTTCTCACATGAATGATGAACAATTGAGCCTTGAGCATCAAGACAGTGACGTCTCGCGGATTAGTGGAGTTGAGCCAGATGATGTCAGGGAACAGAACAATTCTAATATGGTATGTTAGAAACAATGGTCTCTCACAGATATTTTATCGAACATGTGGCCGTCGAGGCGTCATTTTTCCTCTATAAAGCTATCTGCTTTGTTTTGTTTCACTTTGTATCTTCCAAGGAGTAGTTAGATGATGGCTTATACTTTATTATTTGCACAGGATATTGAGAATAAAGGGGTTTGTGTGTGAAAGTTTGAAACAACCATCTGGTTTCAATGATTTTGCCTTTATATTTCTTCTGATTTCCAGTTTGACTCTGTTGCCATTTGATTTTCCTATGGGACCCATTAAGAATTGGGCACTGAAGAAGATCCAGATTATATGGATGCTGTTCTTTTTTTCCCCCCTTATGGAGATTCTTACCAATCAAAAGGAGATAAAAGGGCATCTTCAAACTAACATTTTTGTTCATGAATCTAATTAATACAAAATCAAAACTTGCTTTCTGTTGGCAGAGAGGAGCGGAAAGAATTGAGATGTTGAAAAGAAAACTGGAGGAGGCACATAAGATGATCCAGCTGAAGAGGAAAGAAGCTAAGGATCAAAGTGATAGACATGCAAAAGCTGAATGGGCTATTTGTTTATGCAACGCTCGGGTAATTTTTTCTAAGCTTGTGTTTGTAATCTCCTCCCCATCTATTTCTTTTTTCCCTTTAATAAACCCTTAAATCATTCTATCTTACTCTTTTGGCTCTTCATATTTTAACGAGAATAATTTATTTTATATGTTTATTAATTAGCAATATATATGTTTAGCATGTTTGTGTATGATATAAATATAATATTAAAACATCAAATAGTTTTGTATTTTTTTTGACAGGATCAAATGAAAAGTGCACAAAAATAGTTAAACCAAATAATATTAACCCAAGTATTTGATCGTTATAATTATCCGCTTATGCTAATTAAAGTATTAATATTGGACCTAAATATTGGATAACTCCATTATCATAATTCTTTTTTTTTTTTTTAAAGTTACCCATAAAATTTAAACCATGGAACTTGCTTAAAATTTATCAGGTATATTTTGCCCCCACCAAATTATCATTCACAGCTAAAAGTATATTTTAGTTAAACTTTGAATTATTCTAAATCAATTCTGAATGATGCTTAATAATTTTGATTTTTTTTCCTGCTTATTAACCAATACTGATGTCTGGTGATTCCGTGATTCAAACACTAAAATCAAAGAATAAAGTGAACTTTTGACAAAGTGATGCGGAAAAGATTCCGATCCGTGTGCCGTGTGCGTTTTGGTCGGGAGCGTGTTTCTTGCTTTCTTTTTGCTACTATGGACGGCGGAGAAGTTGGGGCGAATGTGGAGGCACAGAGTTGCCTCTATATGCTTCTCTTTAATTTGATAACCTATCCCTCAAATTCATCCTCATTGGAAGATTCTGATCCAATCATCATCACTCAGCATGCCGTGCATTTTGCAGGCTCAAGAACTTGAAGGCAAAATCAAGGAAGAGATCAACATGAAGGAGGAGTTAGCAAAAGAATTGGAAGCAGAAAAGGAAACCATATACGAAACCAGACGTGATATTGAAGAGAGCAGAAAGAGGTTAAGCTCACTGTTGGAGCTTCAATTGGAGCTCTCAAACAAGCTTCAGATCTCCACACAGGCAAGGTCACAAGCTGAAATTCAATTGGAGAATGCGGCGAATACCAGGTCGGAGATGGTGGCCGAGATCGACGAGCTTAGGAGACAAAGAGACGTGCTTTACAGAAGGATCGAGTTTTGCAAAGAAAAGGACGCCATCGGAATGGCGGCGAGGCTGACGGAACCCAGTTTGAATTTTAGAGAGTACACGGTCGACGAGATCAGGTTGGCCACCGACGACTTCTCCGACCGCCTCATGCTGAAGTCCGGTGGTGCCGACTGGACCAACGTTTATAGAGGAAAGATCAACCATTCCACCGTAGCCATCAAGATCCCCCCTTCCAATCATGCCTTGTCACCCCAAGAATTCCAAGCTCAGGTGAATTTTTCACAATCAAGAATCAACTATAAATATATTTGGCGTCAATAGCTCAGAACTCATACTTAATGTTATCAGGTGAGACTTCTTGGGGCTATTCGGCATCCTCACGTGCTGGCGATGGTGGGATTTTGCAGTGAACTAAAATGCATAGTTTTGGAATATATGAATAATGGCAGCTTGAGGGACATGCTATTTTCCAGGAGAAGAAACCGAGCCTTACCATGGCAAGACCGAATCAGGATAGCCGCCGAAGTTTGTTCGGGCTTGGGCTTTCTTCATTCGGCCCAGCCCAAACCCTTCATCCATGGGCACCTGACGCCTTCCAGCATCCTTCTCGATCGCAACCTCGTTGCCAAGATCAAAGGTTTTGGGTCCAACGAAGGCAACCCACAATCTGATGTAAGGGCCTTTGGAGTTTTGATCATGCATTTGCTGACGGGAAGAAACTGGGTGGGCCTGGTTGAGGAGGAGATGAAGATGGGAGAATCTTTGATGAAGGTTTTGGATGAGACTGCTGGGCCGTGGCAGTTGAATGTGGCCCAAAAGCTAGCAGACTTAGCCTTGAAGTGCATGGGCTTTCCTAATGGGCCTAAGCCCAAGGAAGGGCTAAGCATCGGAAATGTAATGCTGGAACTAAATGAGATCAGAAGAGAGGCTAATGACGAAGGTGCTAGAGGAGACACAACAAGATTTAGCGGAGGTGTAGATAAAGAAGAGCTTATGGATGTGCCCAACGTGTTTCTTTGTCCCATACTTCAGGTAAATGTGTTCTTGTTGTGGATTTCTGTCGTGAAATATATGTAATATTTTGTATAATTAATTAATTAATGCGGGGAGTTACGTGGGATGATGCAGGAGGTGATGAAGAATCCACACGTGGCAGCGGATGGGTTTTCATATGAATTAGAAGCAATAGAAGAGTGGGTGGGTTCAGGGCATGAGAGATCGCCAATGACAAACGCAAGGCTGCCTCACTTGTTTTTTACCCCTAATCACTCCCTTCGTTCCCTAATTCTGGACTGGCAAACCAAAAGATCTTCTCATTTTAAATAATTAGTGCTCCGCTTTGTTCATTATGTACAGAGTTCAATTGAGGCTTATTTAAGAGAGAATCATAAGGTTTGAGAGATCCTGTTGACCCATTAATTTTCACCACAGAAGGAATCCAATACACGTGAACCAAATTAAGGGGAAGTAATAGCAACATGGGCAATCGTCCCAACAGAAATTCAAAGTTGTAAGATATTGGTTCCTTTTACTGCGCTCGATTTCATTTGTTCAATGAAAACATTTTGATAACTCTAAATGATTAACAGGCTAGCTATGCCAAAGGTGATCCCAAACACAGCTTTTATATGTAAATTCTGTATTATTTCTTATTCTTAATATAAGATTTTATTTGAATTTAATGTTAAATATAAAATTCTCATCCATTTTGTTTCTTATATTTATCTTTTTTTTTTTTTCAAAGTGTCCTTATAATGGTTACACATGCTAAGTGTTCTATTAAATAGTAATTTTAATTAATATACATGATTAGCAATAATATCACATCTGGTTCTCAATATAAAAGTTAGTTGACTAATTTGAGTAAATTAAAAAAGTTTGTTAAGTTAGTTTTTTGTAATAAATAAGTATTGTCTTTCTAGAACACCCTTATTAATCATGTGAATTAGCTAGAATTATCATTTGATAGAATTTTTAACATGTATAATTGCTACAAGGGCTACTTTAAAAAAATAGATAAATATGAAAAATAAAACGGATTGAGGTCTTATATTTGTTTAGTTTTTATATTAGTGATCGGAGGTAGTATCTGAAAAAAGACAATACATATTCGTTATAATTATATTAAGAACCGAAAGTAGCATAGTTTATACAATAATTTTTGAATTGATTTCTAAAGTAAATTCACATTTTCGGAAGTAAAATCGTTTGTGGGTATAAATTCTGGAATGCTTTGTCTGTCACGGGGGTGATGAGGAATACTCATACCTGTCATGATTCGTGCTTGGCAGTGACTTTGAAACGCAAAAACGGGACCGTAGAGCTGTAGAGTAGATTTGGGGGTATTTGGATGACTAAGAAAAAACGCTTTTAAAAAATAATTTTACGCAAGTGAAAGCAAATCGAAACAAAACTTTTGAAAATAATGATCGAAAAATAACAAATGAACTTTATAAACTAAAATCGTCTGTTGAATTTAAAAAATCCTAATTTAGTCTCAAGAGACTAATTTGATATTTATAAGTATGTTGAATTAACCATATTGTTTTTTATTTTATTTATTGTTTTTAAAATACAAAAATCCCCACTGGCCGGCCGGTCACCGGAACTCTGGTGACCGACCGACAATTGGTCACCTGAGCTCCGGCAGTCAAAAACAATTTTTTAAAATTTTTTATAACTTTAGTATAACAGTTAATAACTTTTGCAACGCTATTAACAACTTCAGTATATCAGTTAACAACATGTTTTTTGAAAAATTCAAAAAGCTCCGGCGGCTGGAAATATTTTGAAAATTTTTACAACTTCAGTATAACAATTAACAATTTTTGTAACGCTATTAATAATTTTCGTACAGCAGTTAACAACAATTTTTTTGGAAAATTCAACAATTAGTCATTGGAGCTTTGGCGGGCAGAAACAATTTTTTTTGAAAATTTTTATAATTTCAATATAACGGTTAACAACTTTTGTGATATTATTAATAACAGGTCTTTTAAGAAATTCAAAAAGTAGCATTTTTATAACTTCAATAATGCCGTTAACAAGTTCCATAACTCTATTAAAAATTTCAGTATAGCATTTAACAACATGTTTTCTTAAAAATAAAAAAAAGCATTTTTACAACTTTAGCAACTACTTTTTTTTGGTTGAATTTTTTACAACTTTAGTATAACAGTTAACAATTTTTATAATGTTATTAATAACTCTAATATAACAGTTAACAACAAGTTTTCTGAAAAATTCAAAAAGTAGCATTTTTACAACTTTAGTAATATCGTTAACAAGTTCCGTAACTCTATTAACAACTTTGGTATAGCATTTAACAACAAGTTTCTTTAAAAATTTAAAAAAATGGTATTTTTATAATTTTAACAACTACTTTTTTTAAAATTTTTTATTACAACTTTAGTATGACGATTGACAACTTTTATAACGCTATTAACAACTTTAATATAGTAGTTAACAACAGGTTTTTCAGGAAATTCAAAAAGTAGCATTTTTACAACTTTAATAATGCTATTAACAAACTCAAAAACTTATTGTTAACCGCTATACTGAAATTGTTAATAGCATTATAAAAGTTGTTAACCGTTATATTGAAGTTGTAAAAAATTTTAAAAAATTGTTTTTGGCCGTCGGAGCTCCAACAACCAATTGTTGAATTTTCCGAAGAACCTGTTATTAACTATTATACTGAAATTGTTAATAACGTTACAAAAGTTGTTAACTGTTATACTGAAGTTGTAAAAATTTTCAAAAAAATTATTTCCAACCACTGGAACTTATTGAATTTTCCAGAAAACTTGTTGTTAACTACTATACTAAAGTTATTAATAATGTTACAAAAGTTGTAAACGTTATATTGAAGTTGTAAAAATTTTCAAAAAAATTGTTTTCCGACTGCTGGAGCTCTAGTGACTAATTATCGGTTGGTCGCCGAAGCTCTGGTGACTGCTGCCACCAGAACTCTGTGACCGACGATCAGTAGAAACTTTGATATTTTAAAAAAATAAATAAAATGAAGGATAATAATCATTTTAGTAAACTTGTAAATATCAAATTAGTCTCTTAAAACTAAATTAGAATTTTTCAAATTGCCATTTTTCCGAAACTTTTGGCATGTACTACTTTGCATACTGTCCTGTTCTGTGCCCAGTGCCAACCTATCATCAACTATTTTCTACGAGTTTCTATACAAGTCCTTCGGCTACAAGCCAAAGGTCATTGACACCTTTGCCCTCCTTGCTTCTTTTCCCTCCCTAATATCGCGCATCATGCATTCCTAAAATGCCCAACTGCAACGGCAACGAATAACGAAAATTCAGTGAAAAAGCAGAGGCCGTAGTCGTGACAACCGCAAGAGTCGAAACCATGGCGGCGGCGGCAGCTGATGAGTCGTCATCGTTTTGTTCATCCTCTATCTTCTCCCAGAAAAGCACCAGGCTTCCTGATGACACCGTCTTCTACGCCATTTTTCCCGACTTCGTACTCGACCCCACTACTCCCAACGACCTCTCCTCTCTACAATCCCTCCACCTTCAAATCATTCAATTTCTTTCCCCCTTCACCACCGATTACATCTGGCAGCATGAGCCCTTCACCCTCACCCCCTCTTCAACCCCCAGGTCTTCTTGTGTCTGCTCCTCTGACCTCCCTCACCTCCACGGCAAGGTTCGTTTCGGCGACAACCTCGAGGACGAGTGGTTCACCGTCTTCCTTCTCTTCCAAATCTGTCTTCACTTTCCCTCGCTCTCCATCAGAGTCTGGGACACTGACGGCGAGTTCTTGCTCATCGAAGCAGCATTCCATCTCCCTCGTTGGGTTAACCCAGACAATAGCCTGAATCGCGTCTTCCTTCGCCAAGGTGACCTTCATATAGTTCCGCGTAATCGGCTTTCAAGCCCGAGTTTAGCTGATTCGTTGAAATTTTTGGTCGGCTGTGGAGTCGAATCGAGGGCGTCAGAGTCGGTTCAGAGGGCGGTTAAAAAAAAGATTTCAGATTACCCGGATAGAGCTAGGAGGAATATGCATAGGGTTAGGGTCAGGGTTCCGGTTTCAGTCGCCCAAGTTTTGAAGCAGGAGCCTTGCATGATTTCGCTTGCTGTGGAGGGCTTTTATGACAGGGATATTGATACCATGAAGTTTGCGGCGACCATGGAGAAATTCTTGGGCAGAGGGAAAGACGAAGAATTGGTATGTGTTTCTGTGAAGATGTCTAGGGCAATGTATGCACAATTAGTGCAGCAAACGTTTCAAGCGCCAAAATGTTATCCAATGCCGAGCAGGAGCGACTTGTCAGTGTACATGGAAGCAGAGTTGGGCATGAAAATAGCTTGTGGGCTTGAGATGATGTATCAGCAGCGCAAGCGTGATGGAGTAGAAGGGAGAGGGAGCACGTGGGAGGCATTTAAACAGGCTTTGGAGAGGAGTGGTTATTTCCAAGGGCTGCTACCAGGTTCCAAAGAGTATCAGAGGTTAATGCAAAATGCTGAGGAGTATTATAGAAGCAGTTCTGTGTACTCCAGAGTCAGGTATGTTTTCTGTATTGACATTACCAGCACCACTGAAGTAGCCTACGTCAGGATTAATTTAAAAAAAAAAAAATCCATTGTGTCTGAAGAAAGCTGTAAATTCAAATAGGTTTTCCAGACTTATGACGTGGTATTAGTATTTGATGGGAAGGAGGGTCTGGGGTATCCGTATCATAGACTTTTCGAATTTTGGTAATTCAATTTTGGGAATGATAAATTTGGGTTGTTGTTCGACATTTTGGGCTATGGATTATAGAATTTGGATTCTCTTTTGAAATTCTTGCCATTTGTCACAATTCTAATTTATAGTCATTGAATTGACCCGAGTTGTCATTATCTTACTTTTTTTCCCTGAAGTAGAGGGAAGCCATATGTATTTCTTTCCCATTTGGTTTGAATTGCAAATCCATAAAAAAAGATCAATCTAAACCATTAGATTGATCTTATGATTAGAAATTAGAATTGAGATAGATCGATGGAATTCTGAAGTGAGAGAATCCACATATGTGGGTCAGGAACTCAAATTTCGCTCCCTCCCCGGGAATATGTTTTCTGCTTTTAGTTCTCGAGTTAATCTTGGTTTCTTATTTTGTCATTACTTTACTAATGTGAAAATTTGTTGCAGTGACTTGCTGAGTGCTCCTGTGAGACGCATTGATGAAATCCTTGCTTTACCACATTCAGTGGATGATTTTAAGGATCAGGAGGTCCCTCCATCTGATGATGATTCATGGCTCTATGGTGGAGACGAAGAGTTGAACTCTGTTCTTCTTGAAAGACAAAAGGAGATGGAACTTTATGACCTAAAACATAAGAAGAAAGGGAAGGGGAAAGAGCAGCAAGAGGAGGGTCTATCATCTGGTTCTAATGCTAGAGAGTTTAATCCTGCTGATATAACAAATACTATGCAGGCTTTTGTCCACAAAGTGTCAAGCTACAAAGGAGCTGAAGCTCCTGAAAGCATGTTAGTTATACTATAATTTTTTTTTTTTTAAACATATTTGATATGCATTCTGTACACATAGTATTGGCATCTTTTTCAGGTTAGGTTTGGGTTATGGTATGAGATTATCATTAATGAGGTTCAGCCAAAGATATTGAGTGTGTTCCATATGCATTGTTTCATGGAGGTCTGAGTACAGGGACTAATAATCTAAGGCCTATAAGCTTCCATTTTTCTCTCTTTCCTTTTTCCCTGGGTATTTAAATTTGGAAACACTCGTGCCATTTGTTATGCAGTGTTGATTACTCATAATTCCGCATGCCTTATGATTTTTCCAGGTTATTTCATGATATCTACAAATTAAGGCTGTGCTCAACTTGATATTTTGGAATTTTGGATATTTTTAAGAGTACTTGCTGTATGATGATCACTCCTTAATTTTATATTCTCTCGTCCTTTTAAGGAATAAGGAAGTGGACCTGGATGTGGACCAATTCATTAAGGACATGGAATCAGTAATGAAGCACCAAGGAGTTAAAGATGATGACAGTGATGTTGAAGAGGGCTCCTCATCTGAAGTGGACTTCGGTAACATCTGTGTTATTGAAACAAATTATCTTCTCTTGTTTTGTTTTAATTTGATATTTGTTACAACCATTTTCCTGCAAAGAACATGTATTGCTCCAATGGATCATGTATTGCACTTTACATGATTTATCATAGGCATGCATAGTTGCACATACATTTTGGTTCACAGCTTCACTTAAGTTTCAACTTTCTTCTAGCGATCTGTTTTATGCAAATGTTCCAGCTCCTTTTCGGTTTAGGAGGAAGGGCAGCTCTAGAAGTCACAGATTGTTTTCTGCCTTCATGAACAAGCATGAGCAGCTGCCTTAGCATGTGATCTTTTGCTGCTGCTGCTTCATAATACTTTTTTTTTTTTTTTAATAATTTTTAAAATTTTTTTTTCCCCTCTTGAGGAATGATTCAAACAATACCCCAAGGAAAAAACCTACTACCACATAAGGTTCAAGCCTTTTGATGGAGCACTTGAGTAATAAATAAAGATACAGTCAAAAGAATGAATCTCAAATTATGTATGCCTCAAACTGTGAAAATAATTACTAAAAGTAAATGCCACAATTCATTATTATTTTTCTCTCTTCATTCAGGCATGATATCTAGACTGTTCTAACGTGTGAATAAGAACTTACAATTGTGCTATCTTGAGCTTATTTACGTGAATGCTTTGAGCGGCATTCAATGTATTTAATCAAGTAGTGAAAGTTGATATGTAGTTGTTGCAGTTAAATAAAATAAGTAATTAAAATTGAGGCTTGTAGCTTAAAAAGTGCATGATGTTTATGGATGGAGGAGCTTATTATTGCATAAAATATAAACTTCTTGCTCCTTTTCTAAAAACTTATCTGTTTGTGCCAGTCAAGTTTTCTTTTGCTCAGGTAATTTACGCATATAAGATGTTTCTAATTGTTTGTGAATTATGTTATTAGCAGAACAAAATTCACTGACTATAAAACTAGCATTTCTGTTTTAGCATGCAGATAATAACCAAAAGGATAATGATTTCTTTCCAGGAAAATTAATCAATATATGAACAATCGATGGTGCATGTCTACCCCTGCTATATCTCTTAAGGTTTCTTATGGTTTTGTGAATAATTGTGTAGATGATTCTGATGAGAGCGATATGGCTGAACCTGACAATGAAGATGGTGGAGATACATTCATGCAGTCCTATTCTGATGCAATGAGTGAAGAGCTGAAGGCAACCACTCTGGGAAGAAGTTTTGTTCGTGCTAATGAACAAATTCCCAAGAAGGATGAGGTATTTTGCTTGTGTTTGCATGTAGGAAAAAACTATTCAATTTCTTATGACATAAATATTACCTGGCCTCACGAAGCCAATTCAAAAGTTAAGCAGTGAAAGATAAGCAGGTTTGCCGTGAACTATGACTCAAATTTGGCTCTTGATTTGGTGCCCAAGAGGACAAGTTTTTTTGACCATTTTCCCTTATTCACGTCTGATGAGGGGGCAATGTGCACATTCACATGAGAATTTGGCTTTTATTTTGTTCAGCAAAGTCTCATAGCTGTTAGAAGGCTGAATGCTGTTGCATGAATGATTTTCTTTGTAATTCTCCAGCAGGAAACATCGAATACCGTGGAAAATATGGATGAAGATTTTTCTCCAGTTGATGTGGATCTGAATTTGGTAAAAAGCTTTCTGGATTCCTTTTCTTCCCAACAAGGACTCCCAGGCCCTGCATCGAATTTACTTGGCCTCATGGGGGTGCAGTTCCCACAAGATGACAACAAGGGGAAATGAAATTACTTGAATAATTTAGTCCAAGATTTTGGGGATGCTTCAACAATACAATCTAGATAGCATGTTTCATCATCTTGTTTCTCAAGCTCTTACCATGCAGGCAGGGATCTGCTTGATTGATTCTATAGAGAAATCCCAGCCGTGATGTAGAACAATGATACTGGTTTTAATTCCTTGAGTAAAGAAGCGTGTTATGACAGAATTTGCTTTTGCAAAAAGCAAGGCAATCATTTGCTGCAGTGTTGATCTTAGCTATATTATGGAAAAAAGGCAATACAGTCATCTGCTGGAATTTGATCTGACCTATTTGATAACAGCAAACTTTGTCGCCAGTTTACCCGCATATTCATACTCTCCAAGTACACTCACTAGTCCCCACGCGGGGATTTGAAGTGCTGTTGCGGTGTACTGTTGGTATGTTTTATTGTCAGTTAAGATGTGGTTGGTTGCTGTGAAGTTCGTATTCTTCATTGTCAGCCGCCTGCGGTTGATCATGCCTGTGAGATGTACAATTTTGATGTCAGAAAGACAATGTAGAAGCTTATTATATTGAGGTTCTTTTATTGTAAAACATCATGTATTTCATTGTTTTCTTTTTAAAATCAGTAAGAAGTTTAATTGCAATTTTAGGTCAGACGCTTCACAAAAGCCATGACATTGTGACCTGTACCCTGCGTTTGGATGAGAAAAAAAATGGAAGGAAAAATTAGGAAAAAAGAGACAATTAAAAGAGAGAGCAGGGGAAAGAATTGATTTTCTTCTGTCTGGATAGCAAGCAACGGAAGACATAATGCAAGGAAATGACTGAGAAAATAAATTAGGGGAAATTATTATAAGGTCTCAAATAATTATAATAAAGTTCTAATGACAAATGAGTTGCTTGTATTTGTTGTCATCCAATGTATTAAAATTTGTCATTACAAGTAGATTTTTTTTATTGATGACATTCTTTCCTTGAAATCTCAAGATGGTTCTAATAAGTTGTGGGAGTCCCTTTCCCTCTCAGCCTACTTAAAGGAAGTTACATAAGCTTGTTGTGCCTAATATTTGAATTTTTATAACTTCAGTGATTTTATGTCAAAAGCTTGTAGAGGTTGAAAAAAATTAATGTTTTGTCCCTTTAATTAAAGTTGTGATAGCTCAATTAACTACTAAATTTGCTTATTTAGATATTCACACAAAAAAATTGTCTTTCCTAATTAAATTTTTCATAGAAATATATTGAATATATTCTCTATCAAAATATGACATCTCCAATTCAAAGATGAACAATTGTTAAGCAAACAATTAATTAGGGGTGTGCATGAAAATACAAATACCCCTGAGTTTACCCGAGTCCGAAGAAAAATTGCCTAGCCCAGCCAGGAAAAAAAGAGCCCAAAAAAGAATGGGCATCTTTGGGCTAGGCATTTTCATGGGCAGGGCTGGGTATTGGCAAGACATGCTGCCCTGCCCATTTGACCCTGCCGGATTATATATATTATAATTTATGAAATAATATTAATATATTAGATTTCTTACTAAAAAAAAAAATATCTCCCTCTTCTTTGCAATTTAATTTATTATTATTACATGTCTATTAGTTTTCCATTTTAGGGGGATCTAATTCTTCTAAAGAAGCAGTAGTATCTTGCTTTTAACTTAACTTGTTCTTCGTGGCTTATTGGGTATATTCTATTGTGTGTTGCTGTTGTAATGTTGCTATTTATAAGTCCATCTTCCCCTCTATGCCATTAACAACTTTTTTTGTTAGAGAATGGAGTTCATACATTA